>NW_009909814.1:0-17794 GCF_000696875.1 Nestor notabilis | reverse complement strand
TGGGAGGTGTCCCTGCTCAGGGCAGGGGGTTGGAACTAGATGATCTTAAGGTCCTTTCCAACCCAAACCATTCTATGATAAAGTCAATCCCCGCAGGGTTTTGGGGGAAAAACTTAAATTTTGCTCTCTCAAGTTCTCCTTGTCAGTAGATGGCAGCATCCCTCCAGGCTTGGCTTGAAAAACTGACCCAAACCCCAGAGAAAGCGGAACCTTTAAAAGTATGAATGAAACACTCACAGAAGTCCCAAATATGATCCTTGCCATGTTGTTTACCAGTGTCTGGTTTTGATATAACCACCGAATGTTTGATAACTATTGGTCTTGATAAACCCTTCTAGAAACTGCTGTGGAGAAGCAGCACACGGGGAGCTCCACACTGCAAATGCAGTGAGGGGGAGTCTGTTTCTGACCACGGGGTATTTTTTGGGCCCAAAACACAAATGTACAGAGAGGGGCTGGATTTTCCTGTGGGAAGATGAAGGCCTGTGGCCCAGGCTTTAGTCTGACAGTGGTGGTACAGCAAGCAGTTGGGTCTGGTTTGGTTTGGGGTCAGTTGTTCTGATTTTTGTGGGTTGGTTTTGCACCAGCAGTGTGCATGTCCTAACCCCGTGTTGTATGAGAGTGAGAGGGTTTGTAACCACACCTCATGTGCTTTGCATTCTGTAGCTATACCCCTGCAAAGTGATGCTAATGCAGGCAGACATGAATGATTATGTTGTATTGCTCTTGGCAGGAGTTTCAATATTCTGATTTTCTCGTTATTGCCAGCACTTTTCTTTTCCCCTTTCAGCACTGTACTTGGTTTTGTTTCTGTTACACTTATTTGTTATAAATACATTATGCCCCATCCCTGGCAGTGTTCAAGGGCAGGTTGGACACAGGGGCTTAGAGCAACCTGCTCTAGTAGAAGGTGTCCCTGCCTCACCTGCCAGATCCAGTGTATGTAAGTTCATCCCTGTACTTCCCAACTGCCCAGCACAAGCCGGGGTGGTGGCAGCCAGAGGGGTGCAGCAGCAGCAGCTCTCCTGCCCAGAGGTGCTTTCACATGGAGTTGTGTGGTCACTGCACCCTGTTCTCCTCCTGTGCCTTAGAGCCCTGCCTGTGCTCCATGCTCCACATCCTGCTCTTCCTGCCCGGGACATGTGCTTGCAGGACATGTGGGGCTGCCGGGATGGGAGAGGATGGAGGAACGAGGCAAGGACAAATGCCTGCGCTGGCAGGACGTGGTGGTTAGGGCTGATGTACTACGCCTGGTTAATACCTGGCCTGGGGAGCTGGGAGCAGCTTGTGTCTTTATTGCTTGGTTTTGGTTTATAGCTCTTGGCAGATACCCAGAGAGCGAGATGAGTCTGTTTTTAATCCTGTTACAAAACCAACCCCACAACGCGATGCCAAGCACCACAGAGTGTGCAGGCATGGAGAATACTCCTGCCACGGGGCTGTGCCTGTGGGAATGCTGGGCCCTTCTCCTGGGAGGTGCTGCCGTCTCCTGCACACGAGTCGGGGCAAAACCCCAGATGTTCTGGCTCTTGTGCTTCCCCTTGGACACAACAGGCTGTGCCTGCGGAGCAGAAGTTGGAGGAACTCCCCATGGGGTTGACATCCCACCCCTCAGACTGGTTGGTTGTCCATGACTGTTTCCTCACTGTGTTTGTAATGGAATTGGAGAGCACAGTCGGCAGATGCAGCTGGCGAGCCCTGCACAAGGAGAGTGGCTCTGCAGGGATAACTGTACCCTGTCTCCTCCATAAACCACCAGGATTCCTGAGCAGCACAGCCCAGGCAGGTCTCGACATCGTTACAGCTTCTCACGTGCCCTTACACCAGTAAACGCCGCAGTGGTGGGTTTGTAATGAGCGGGTCAAGGGTCTGCCCCAGCTGATTCGGGAGGCTCGTGACTGTTGTATATGAAGCAGAGAACTCTGGTTTTCTTAATTTATTTTAACCCACTGACTGGATTGCAGACTCCTAAAGCAGGACCTTTAGACCAAGAGGCTTGAAGCGGGGTAGCACTGAACTGTGCCATTGAGGTGCCAGTTCCTTCCATGCTGGCTTCCAGCAGGACACAGTGTGGGTACCACTGATGGAGCCAAGGCCCGGCCAGCAGTGTTGACTGTTTCCACCTCCATCTGTGCTTGTGGGCAGAGGGGTCCCTGTGGGCTGGGGGCACCTTGGGAAATCCTGTGTGTGTGAAACGTGGCAGCGCACACCTTGGCTGCAGCCCTGACCCAGCTCTGGGGCAGCGACACCAGCGGGACGTGGAGCTGCTGGAGCGAGTCCAGAGGAGGCCCCGGAGCTGCTGCGAGGGCTGGAGCAGCTCTGCTCTGGAGCCAGGCTGAGAGAGCTGGGCTGGGGCAGCTGGAGAAGAGAAGGCTCCTGAAGGGGACACCTTAGAGCAGCTCCAGGGCCTAAAGGGGCTCCAGGAGACCTGGAGAGGGGCTTTGGACAAGGGATGGAGGGACAGGACAAGGGGAATGGCTTGAACCTGCCAGAGGGGAGATTGAGATGAGCTCTTGGGCAGAAGCTCTTCCCTGTGAGGGTGCTGAGGCGCTGGCACAGGGTGCCCAGAGAAGCTGTGGCTGCCCCATCCCTGGCAGTGTTCAAGGCCAGGTTGGACACAGGGGCTTGGAGCAACCTGCTCTAGTGGAAGGTGTCCCTGCCCGGGGCAGGGGTTGGAGCTGGAGGAGCTTTAAGCTCCCTTCAACCCAAACCAGGCTGGGGTTCTGTGATGATTCTAAGCAACTAGTAAACATACTACATACACACGTATGTAGGTACTCGTACCTCTGTGTGCACACACTGTAGCTGCCTTCCCTTTGTTTGAGGTTCTCCTGATGGGATGCCAACGTCCCGCTACTTGGAAGGAGCCCCAGGCACTGTGGTGTGTTCTGCCCTCTTGCCTCTGTGTGAGCAGAATGAAAGGAGAGGTCTGGTTTGGTGCTGTAATGCCTGTGCTGAGGGAGTTGATGTGCCCGGAGGCAGCGCGGTTGGGCTTTGGTACCCACACTGCCTGCCAGGGCTGTTTACGAGAGGGAGCAGCACGGAGCAGCCCTCCCGAGGCAGGTGGGAGCTGGGTGCTGCTCCTGCTCCTCTCCACTTCTGTTTTCCCCAAGAGCCTCTTGAGGCCCGTGCTGTGTGGTGTGTGTTACATCCCTGTCCATGGGGATGTCTCCTGCGTTCTCAGCACTGCTGCTGCTGGCTCCGAGCCCTGGAGCTGCCTCAGCCCATGCAGCAGCGTGCTGGCCCTGGCAGATAAGCCGGGTTCTCGCTGAACTCTTCCTGAGCAATTTCTCTAATGCATTAGGCACAAACAGTCTTTCTTTAGAGCCAGGCGTGCGTGGCTCAGCCTAATTATTTTTTTCCCCTCTAACCCATTGTTGTTCAAGTTGTTGCCACAAGCACTGGTGATAATGTTCTCTCTCCATTGTTACTACAGAGAGCGGATCCGCTATAATTATTGCTTAAATTGAGTTTTTCTTCATAGAAAATGTTAAAGTATCTGAGGGTGCATGATGATGGATTCACACATCCACCTAAAGCGCCATTTTCAGGCCAGGCAGTGATGTTCCATCCGTTGAGATGAGAACAGTTTAATAACTAAAATAAAGTACACTATAATGATCATAGAAATAATACCAGCAATAACAATACTGATAATAATAGTGATAGGCAACAACAAAAAGGAGGCTGAAAGCTCACAAAACACAAATGAGGTCCAATACAACTGCTCAGCACCCACTGACTAATACCCAGCCTGACCCAAGCAGCGATGGGCCCCTTCTGGGTGACTCCCCCAGTTTTCCATACTGGGCATGATGTGCTATGGTATGGAATAGCCCTTTGGTCAGTTTGGGTCAGGTGTCCTGTCTCTGCTTCCTCCTGGCTTCCCCTCCTCCCTGGCAGAGCAGGAGACTGAAAAGTCCTTCATCAGGTAAGTGCTACTGAGCAACATCTAAACCATCGGTGTGTCACCAGCGTTATTCTCAGACTAAAGCCCAAACGCAGCCCTGTGCCAGCTACTGGGAAGGAAAATAACTCTATCCCAACTGAACGCAGGACACTGCTCAGTGGCTGAGCCATCACCCGGATAAAGCTGTCCCAGAGCTTGTGCTTGTTGGTGTCACGGGATTTAAACTGATGCTGGCTGCTGACAGTCAGACTGTGTCATGGGCTGTTGTTTCAGTGTTGTACAGGGCCACAGCTCAGCTCTGATCATGCAAGATGTGTTCATCTCAGGCCCTGCTGACAGGATGCTATCAGGAGTTCTATCAGCTTTCAGATGTGGCTTACTACTGTCTGGTTTAAGTATAACTGCCCTTAAAGCTGTGTTAGCTCACTGCCAGCCTAGACAGGGCTGATGTCAGCTCCTGTGCCAGCTGGAATGCCATGAGCAGTTGTGGATGTGGTCAGGAAACACAGCTGGAAGTGGGAGGCAGCAGGGGAGAGAAGGTGATGCTGTTAAGGCAGTTGGATGGCTGCTCCGAGGAGGCTGCAGGAGGAGGGCTGGAGCAGAGAGAGGCACAGAAGCCAGGGCAGATGTGGGACCTGTCGATATGAGACTTGCTGAGGCACAGTCTGTGTTGCAACTCAGCAGCCTTTGTGGCTGCTGCTTTGAGCACCTGGGGTTTAGCAGGATGACTCTGCATTCATGTCTATAAAGTGGACTCTGAGATTTAAACAGCGATAGGCTCTATTCATCCTGGGTTTCCCCAGAGGTCTTTGGAAGCTCTGGGCTAAGCCTAAGTAACCTTGAAAGAAGGATGGAAATGTGTAAGATAACCAAGCGCCTGCGTTCGGCTGCAGGTGGGAGGCTGCCTGGGTGGGAGATGACCTCAGCTCAGCCAGTGCGGGTGTGTTCAGCTTCTGGTGAAACTGGACCCTGAATGTGACCCAAACCCGTGCCCAGGCTGAGCCAAGCCCATTTCAAACTCTCTGGTCAATCTCCTCTTTATCTGCTTAAAGAATCATCCTCCTCTTTGCATGACCAGCACAGGAGATCTCTGCTCTGTGCCAGTGGCCACTGGGCACTCTCACGGCAACTGCTCTTCCCTTCAAACTAAGAAATGAGTAAAAGGAATTACAAATAATTCTCTTTTCCTAGCTCTGTCTTTAATAAAAGTCTAATGAAACTGTGTCAAAATGGGTGAGTAACTGTTAGATGTATAATTAAAACTTCGTGTGTGATATGGGGTACTGCAGGATCAAATGAATGATGAGATTTCCCTTCTGGATATATTACCTTACTGAAAGCTGTCAATTGGTCTTAACAAGAAAGACTGGGGGGATGTGGGTTTTTCAAAGAAGGGGGAAGTTGGAAGCTCCATCCCTGTTCAATATTAGCTCTGAAAGTGGAAAGAAGAGGTCTACAAAGAACTATTCTTGGCTGTATTGATGCCTGAGCCTGGGCGATGTCCTTGGCTGACTGGACACGGTGCATCTTAAGTGTGTGGTGGTGTTGTTCTCATCCCTTTGTTTACAAGTTCATTGCCAACATTCAGTCCTGTGATGGTTTCTGGATAATAAAAAGATGAAGAATGGGATCAATGACATCTTAGATGCAAGCAATGGATGCTTGATTTTGCCCTCTCTAGCACATGCTTAAGGGAAGAAGGAAGAGGTGTGAGGTGCCTGTTACAGCCAGGGAGGGAAATGAGGCCCCGGAAGACTCTTGAATGCATCTCTAAAGAGATTCTAGACACTGCAAAAGAGCAAAGCAGCTTCTGAAGTGTGGGGGAAAATAAATGTTTTTAAAGGGTTTCAGCATATTTAACATAAACCATGTTGATTTATAAGAGTCTATTACAATCATTAGAAGACCATGGTTGTCATTAAAAGGCTATTTTCAGAAATGAAATGCTAAAAACAAATGGTATGTCTCAAACAGGATCATACATATTTCATAGATCATATTATACTGCAAAATAAGTTGTCACGTAGCCATGGCAATGACTTTTAAGTTACCCTTTTTGATGCCTTAATGCACTGCTTTGCACGTTTTAGTGTCAAGCCTCTGAACGTGCCCAGCACTCAAAAGCTCCAGCTGAGAGTGAATGTGCAGGGGCAGTTACACCCCAGCCTGGTCACTCACATGTATAAACATGTTTGCAGGCACAGGACGTGTCCCATGGCGCTGTGGTGTTGAAGCAGGAGCTGGCAGAGGTAGGTGATTTTGAGTGATACTCAACGGTTTGATGCCTCATGAGCTCAGCCTTCAGCGCTGGGCTTTCTGTGGGGTTCCCAGTACAAGGTATTTGAGCTCCCGATGTACGTGCCTGGATCTCACACACCACAGGCACGTGTGTGCTGTCTGCACTTCCACCCACCCCAGCTAGGCAAGTTGTCAGTGTTGGCAAAGGTCAACATTGGCTTTGTGGTTGAGTTCAAGGCCAGGACAGGTAAGGAGGGCTTTGCTGCCGGCAGTGGGACTGCTCCTGGTGCTCTTTGTGCTGAATTGCTGCATCATCTGGCTGCAACAGCTATTTGATAAAAATGGGGTTCTGAAGAACCTTTGTGCATTTAAATTCACAATATTTTTACAGATATCCTCTTCCTTCTTCGCTTCATGCCCATCTCCTTTTGAGTGTGATCCTTGGTTCTTGTGTCAAAGAGCTGATAGCTGTCTGATAAGATCCAACTGAGACTGAGATGAAATCTGGTTTGTGGTACAGAAGGGAACAGTTTTTGCATATCGGATCTCATAAAAGCAGGATTGATGTGTGTGTGGTGGGTGCTGGGCTCTCATTCACCCCCATCCCAGCACCCGGAGGGGAAGGCAGCGCTGGGTGCTAACTCTGCACAGGCCCCTGGAAGGGTTTTATCATAGGTTACCCAGAGAAGCTGTGGCTGCCCCATCCCTGGCAGTGTTCAAGGCCAGGTTGGACACAGGGGCTTGGAGCAACCTGCTCTAGTGGAAGGTGTCCCTGCCCGGGGCAGGGGTTGGAGCTGGAGGAGCTTTAAGGTCCCTTCAACCCAAACCAGGCTGGGATTCTGAGATGATTCTTTGTTAATGCTTCAACATAAAGCATTATGACTATTTTCTATGGCTTTGGCGTGCTTGTGCTCTGCTTATCTGGCTTTGCAGCAGGCGTTGAAGGAAATAGCACAGGTTTTCCCCTCATCCCTCAGTTATACATTAACTAATATGTTCCGGGCCAGGTTTATGCCCTGTCTGGGAATGCCAGTCCCTCTGGCCAAGGCTGTTCCTGAGGGGCTGGGTGGGCAGCTGGGGGGACCCCTGTGTGATTAGCAAAGGACAAGCAAGTGGGAGGGAATCATAGGAGAGCTTGGAATGCTTCCAGTACCTGAGGAATGTTTGCTCAGTTCATTTCAGGGGTGCTTCTCTGTTGTGATCAGTGTAGATATTGTTTCAGATTGTGTACAAATTATTCAATACAAGAAGAACTGGGAATTCTGTACGTTAGAAAGGGATACAGTTTCTTGTCCCATGGCTAACACTGTGACTAACACCTGGTTAGAGCTTGATTATTGAGCTGAAAAAGAAATGGGGGAGGGAAGTGCAGTTCTGTGACATGCAGCTCTGGTCACATTAATCCACCAAAACACTGAACACGACATGCACCACTTCTTGGTGGCCCTCAAGCCCCTTTCCCCTCTTTTCCTCTGCAAGTCTTCAGTTTCTTGATCAAAATACTCTTCAAATTCCTAAAGAATAAGGATTTCTACAATTTCTCTTAACTCATGCTTCCAAAGTGGCAGTTTTGGAGGACTTATTTCCTAGTTCTTCCCCCCAGCTCTGTGAGGACAGAGAAGAGTCGCCAAAATCTGCCTACTCCTCATTGAGCCTCTGTCTATTGCATGGATGGTGGTCATCAACCCAGGGTTGCCAGACCTGAGCCTCAGAGTCTAAGAAGACGGGCTGTTTCCAGGTGAGTGAGTGCACAGGAGGGAGGAGATCAGGTGGGAGCTGAGAATGAAGAAAGTTATTTGGTTTCATGAGGTGGTGGATGCCCCATCCCTGGAGACATTCACGGCCAGGCTGGATGTGGTTCTGGACAACCTGGTCTAGTGGAAGATGTCCCTTCTCATTGCAGGGGTGCTGGAACTGGACGAGCTTTGGGCCTTCCTTCCAACCCAAACCATGCTGTGATTCTGTGTTTTTTGTTGTTGGCTTTGCTTTGCTTTGCTCACAGGATTTTTAACGACTGTAGGTGGAACAGTGCAATGCCACTGCAGCAATGGTGCTGCCTGCCTGCACCCAAACAGCACACCTACGTGTGGGGCAATGCTGCAATCATGTCATCAGTGTGCCTTAGACAAGCTTCGAGGTGCCACCGCAGTCACTCCGAGATCACACAGGTATGTTAGACAGTGACGTTCGTGTCATCCTGACACAAGGGTGACATTAGCATCTCATTATCTTGTAGTCAATTTATCATCAGTCACATCCTGTATGTCACGTTCTGTACCACCACGACTACCCGCGTCTCCCAGAGGTGTTAAGTTCAGATCACCAGGAATTCTGGTGATTAAGAAGTGTTCAATAAATTCATGCTGAACCGTGCTTTGAACCTGGTTAAACAGGGATGCACATGGTGGTGAAAATGAAGGGCGAGGAATACGAGAATCCTGGACTTGGAAATCCAGACAGGAATAGCATTGTGGCTACCTGGCTTCCAGAGCCACCCAGCTGTGCATGGTGCAGGAGTAGACAGAACCCAGCTTTGCTGCGTGGATGATTCCAGTGGTTAACCAGTGCATTTAGAGCTGACTTAAACCCATTCAGGTCATGCCTTTTGTTAGGGCATCACTAATGTCTCACTAGCACCAGCTGCAGCCAGGGCTGTCCTGGCAGTGCTGTGTGGGATGGAGAAACTTGGTTTGGATGAACAGAGCACAGGGTGAGCATCACTCTCATTACTGAGGACTGAGCACTTCATCAGGACGCCTGAGGCATCACTGAGGTTCATCAAGAGATGGGAGGAAACAGTGAGGAATGTATTCCCCCAAATTCCAACATGAGTGAGAGAAACCTGATCTAGTAGAAGGTGTCCCTGCTTATTTCAGGGAGTTGGACCAGATGAGCTTTGAAGGTCTGTGATTCTATGCTATCTTAGGTTGGATATAAGGCAGAAGCTCTTCCCTGTGAGGGTGCTGAGGCGCTGGCACAGGGTGCCCAGAGGAGCTGTGGCTGCCCCATCCCTGGCAGTGTTCAAGGCCAGGTTGGACACAGGGGCTTGGAGCAACCTGCTCTAGTGGAAGGTGTCCCTGCCTGTGGCAGGGGTTGGAGCTGGAGGAGCTTTAAGGTCCCTTCCAACCCAAACCCATCTGGGATTCAGTGATTTGGCCAGTTCTGCAGCCCTGAAGTCTTCACACCCTGCTCTGCACTGAGACACTCATTGCCTCCAAGGGGTGAATTTTTTTGGTTACTATTGAGCTCCTCTCTAAAAGCATGCACATTAGCCTAAAGCAGTAACTTACTATTCATATCGATACACACTGCTGAAGAGCAACTGTGGTGGGAGCCCAGCCACCAGGATGTTTTCTTCTATTTAGTTAGATAACAGAGAACATCTTTCAGAAGTGGTACCTCTCCCTCAAGAACCATTCGGTGCAAGTGTCAGGTTTTCTGTTTCTCAATGACTTTGCGGAGCGTATTTCTGACTTTGATTGATCTCCAGTTGTTATTAATGCCTTCCTGGCTGTTTGATCCAGAAACGAGAGCTGTAAATTCCTATCTCTGCATGTGAGCACACCTGCATTACAGGCCCATCACAGGAATCCAAACAGAACAAAGGCATCTTTACAACTCAGTAGTACTCACATGAGCTCTTAGTTTTCTTTATGGGTAGCCTGGTTTGGGGATAGTTGTGTTACTGTGTAGTTAATCACACCTAAATATTACCTCTTGCTTTGCACTTAGGCTCACTTGGGGTAATTGCAAAACTAGCTTTAATGACATGGTTAGTAATGAAGTGTGTTGGCCACCCAGAGCAGTTGTCCCAGTGTTATCAGTCAGCTGCTGGGATGCTCACAAGGGAAATCTTACCACTATTCACAGAGCCACAGAAACAAACATTAAAATTAATTGCACTGCTGAGCACCAGAGTTGTGATCTTTACATGACAGTTAATGCTTTCATTGCTTATCAGCTCACTTCTTGTGTTACTCTGTCAAAAATCTAAGCATCTACCAAATAGAAGTGGATCTTGCTTTTCTACATACGTAAAGACACCTACATGACAGAGTGTGGCTGAGTAGGTATCCTGAATATTTTATATGAGTAGTTTTACTAACTCTGGATGGCATCTTTACACGTCTTGTTAAATACATTGCCCTTTCAAATTCAGAAAGAGGTTTTCCTCCACATTACATGGGCCTGACTTCAGCAAAGCCCGTGGTACCCATCAGACACAGGCAGCTTCGGCAGCATGTCCTTTTGCAGGAGCATTGGTAGGCACAGAGGTACTCCATACAGCTGGATTCAAAGCGCGGCGCTCCGATCCCGCGGGAATCCTGCACACACAATTAGCGTTCCGTATGGGAGCAGTCCTGTGTATGTCAGCAGGGTTTCTGCATGCTGAGCATCAGTCACGTCCTTCAGTACCCTCCTGATTGTTTTCCTTGAATGCACTTTGTTAAACATCTGTTGAACTATTTGGAAAAATATGGTCTGTAAGAGAATCATGGAACAGCAAGGAAGCACCAAGTCAGATTGAAATTTGGATGCTACTTTAATGAATCCCAGACTGGTTTGTGTTGAAGGGAGCTTAAAGCTCCTCCAGCTCCAACCCCTGCCCCGGGCAGGGACACCTTCCACTAGAGCAGGTTGCTCCAAGCCCCTGTGTCCAACCTGGCCTTGGACACTGCCAGGGATGGGGCAGCCGCAGCTTCTCTCATGCAGTGCGTTTCAGGCAGTTCCTGTGTGCAGTTGTTTGGTGTAGAACCAAGCTGTGGTGGCCATTCCGAGGCAGGGTTATCACAGAGCTGCTGATAGTCAATTTGGTGGTTAATTATCACACTATATGTGATGATAAAAGCATAGCCCCTGATCGAACAGGCTGTGTGGACACCCAGAGACGGGTAGTGCGTGCGTGGTGCAACCTTTACTCCGCGTTGTTCGTAAGCTGCACGTTGTTGCTGCAGTGTAGTTGCAGTCATTGTCTTAGTGCAGTCCAGCTTCTTGCTGAGGAAATAACACAAAGAATGCTTGAAAATTTCTGTTTGATATCTGGAAAGAAATTGGATTTTCCCATGTTTTCTACTGCCCGTTCAGATGCACATGATCGATAGAGGCAAAGAGAAACAAAAATACAGCATCTTATCATGTTGCCTGCCTGGTGCTGAGGGATGCGGGTAACTACTGAGCCTCTCAGATCCATCCTGGCATCAGAAGAGCTATGTCAATAATTTTGCCTTTAATTAAACCTGGGGCTTGTTAATTTGTCCCCTGCAATGGTGCTGGAGATGGGTCCAGCAGCAGGCACAACACAAGCCAACTTCTTTCTGGGTCAGTAGTTCTTGCCCTGCGCCTCTACTTCAGCTCTAACACCAAAGCTCTTCAGCAATCTAAGGCTTCAGCTCTCTATGATTATAGCACTGGTAATAAAGCTTTCATGTGGAGTAAGAAGGAGATGAACATCAAAATAGTCAGGTTAAGTGGCACAATAATTGAACCTGCTAACAAATGGGGGGAGCCCTTTTTGTTATAATGTCTTTGCTTTGCATAATATGTGAGCCTAAAGCGAAGAGGCTTTTTTCAGTGTGCTGTTGCTGTGTGTACACTTGATGTTCCATGTTAATAAAGCACATGAAAATTGGATAATCGGCAGGTTGTCCTCTTAACACCCAGGCTGGCTGGTACGCAGAGCTCAGCAACCAGAGCTCAGTGATTCATGAACAGTGCTTTGTGCTGGGCAGGACTGAGGAGGTGAGAGTAATCCTGCCTTACAGTGCAAGATCACCCCGAAGCAGAGCCCCTTGTGAAGACCAAACCTTAATAAACGGAAAGTGTTGGAGCCACAAAACTGTTTCAGACAGGCAGCTCCTCTGTTACTGCTTTCCTGGCTTGTTTCATGGCTACGGCTCGTACCACTCTCTTCATGGCAAGCAAAGGATCACAGAATCCCAGATTGGTTTGGGTTGAAGGGACCTTAAAGCTCATCCAGTTCCTATCCTTCCTCTGCCAAACTTCTCGTAGTTCCAGTGATGGCACTTGGGAGGTAGTGTGGATCAGGGCTCCACCAAACGGGATGAGCCTTTCACCTCTCGGCACAGGATCCCTGCTGGGATCCCTCCTCTGGGCACCCTGTGCCAGCGCCTCAGCACCCTCACAGGGAAGAGCTTCTGCCCAAGAGCTCATCTCAATCTCCCCTCTGGCAGGTTCAAGCCATTCCCCTTGTGCTGTCCCTACAGGCCCTTGCCCAAAGCCCCTCTCCGGGTTTCCTGGAGCCCCTTTAGGCACTGGAGCTGCTCTAAGGTCTCTCCTTAAGGAGCCTTCTCTTCTCCAGCTGACCCAGCCCAGCTTTCACCCTCCTGGCATGCCAGGATTTTGTCCCTACATTCACCTCCCTGTGCTCGTGTTCTCCTTTTCAGGTGCTGGGGGATCCTGGCCCTGGTGCAAATGTAGAGGATAGATCTCCTACTGCAACCACCCATTTCTGTGCTTCTCCTGCCTCTGCTCCAGGTACCTCCATGCCTTCAGAGTGGGGACACATCCTCAGCTGTGCTGGGGATGGCTCAGGGCTGCTCCCCTGGGAGCTGAGGTGGAGCTCCGGGTGGATCCTCATGGGGAAACACACTGCAACCACGGTGATCATTTCCCAGTAACTGATTTGTGTTCTGTGCATTATGTACCAGTGTAGCTGCCTCTTGGCATCCTGCATTGCTGCTCCCATCCACCCGCTCTGCAGATGCTGGAAAGCACAAGCAACTGAGTAAAACCACTCTCTGAGTGCAGGATCCAATGTGCTTCTGTCATTTTTGATAGAGCCCCCAATTCACAATCTTCAGCACGTATATGGAGCAGTGAAATGATAACAAATGACCAACCTCACGTATTGTGTGTGTGGTTTGTCTTGTAATCACGAGGGGGAGGTTGCTGAAGGCAGGGCTGGCTCCCAGGGTCTATCAGTGGGTGTCTGTCTGGGGAGCAGGGAATGCTCCCAATGTGACACTGAGTGTTCAGGCACGCATGGGGATGACCAGCAAAGCCAGTGAACGTCTCTGGCTGGTACAAGGCTGGCTGTGATCATGAAGCTGCTGCTGAAAGGCCCACTGATGTGTCAGTGCCATACTGTGTGCACAGGCTTTTAATCTACAGGATTTAAACGTGCCTTTTAATTGCGTGTCAGGTTTATGAGCTCAGTGTTAAATCACACATCTGGGTGGGGGGTTTAAACTGACAACATGTAAATTGCTGAGCTTCTCTGAGGGTTACACAGTGCTGGTCTATAGGTGTCTCAGTTCCCTGCTGAAAGCCAGCCAGAGCTGTGGCGCTCGTCATCCATGCGTGGTACTGAGGGACAACGTCCAAATTAGCAGTGAATGCATATTACTTACGGCATGAACTTCCCTGGGCAGAACTAATGTGGCTTTTCTTTGGCTCAGCCAGCTGGTTTCCAGTCTCTGTTTCAGGGAGTCCTGGGGTTTGCTTGAGAAGTGAACCCAGGAGGAGCCCACTGTCGGCAGCTGCTCTGCAGCATCTCCCTCCAACAGGTTCCCAGCCTACAGATCCTGGGAAGGCTGAAAGCTGCCACCTGCCTGTACCATCATGGAATCCCAGAGTGGTTTGGGTTGGAAGGGGCCTCAAAGCGCATCCAGTTCCAACTCCCTGCCGTAGGACACCTTCCCCTAGCACAGGTGTAATTCGTAAGAGAATTAAGTTTAAGGCAGTCAGGAATTTTACTTCTGAATAAGCGTGTCCACACAAAGATACATCCACATTCAAGTAACCTGCTCAGAGTCACAGCTCTTGGTGATTTGGGTCATCTTTTGCCAAGAGCCTCCTTGAGGATGAGTGCGTTGGTGCAGAGAGGTGTGGAGTTGGCTCCTGTTCTCTCCGCAGGGCGTTTGCTGCCAGGATGCAGTTTCCACCCCTTGATGTGGCGATTGGAAATGTTCCTGCATGTGTGCTTGTGTTCCCTCTCTTCATGGTGTTGCCTTTTCACACGCGGTGCCTGCTGGAGGAGGGAGCCTCAACGTGGCGTTGCCAACCTCACCCGCAGGCGCTGCTAAGCTAACACCCGGCTCAGGGGAGCTGGTTGGACCTGCTGCCTCCAACCACCGGGCACCCTCCTCTGCTCAGCTCCTGAGATGCTGGGTCCATAATGATGTGCTTACAGGCTGAGAGGAGCATTGTCCCTCCCTGGGACATGGTGCCAAGGCAGGGCTGTGGGCTCCGTGCCTCTGGTGATGGATGGGTGAGCTCAGGAGAAGCTGGGTCACCTCCCTGGCCCAAGCACAGCATGTGTGAGCCAAAGGGAGCCAGTGCTGGGGCCATGGGGAGTGGTAGGTGCCAGGGTGGAAGGGGGAATCCAGGCTGCCAGTCATGGGGAATGCAGAAGGAAAAGTCACAGGTCTCATTTTAACTGTCGTAGCTTGTTAATGAGTGTTACTATTGGATTCTGCAGCAAAATGACTCTCTGGCCATGAGTTAAGCTGGTTTGTAAGTGATGCTGAAGGCTGTGCAGTGGAACAGTTGCTGCATCCTGTGTACTGCCAATGATAACTGAGACTGTGCAAGAAAATACAGGCAATACCTGCATTAATCAGCAAATGAATTTGCTCTGCCTGTGCTAACATTGATTTGCTCCCCTCACTTCTTGCCAGTCCTGGCTGATGACATTCCTGGCAGAAGCGCTTGCCAAAAAACAAAATTTTGGTCAAATGTAGAATTTTGATGGCATGAAATGAGGGTTTAGAGCCCAGAGTCTATTTGCTAGAGCCCAATTCCAACTGCATCTTGCCAAGAAAAACGTGAAATAGATCTGACTTGCTTGCAAACAGGCAGCAGACAAAATTGCTTCCAGGATGTATTCAGTGAAGGGCTTAAAGGTCCAGAAAAGAGAAGGGCGGCCTCTGAGCAGAGCCTGGTGAACAGTTAGAACAGTTACTTGCTGTATTTTATTTACCTGCCTGCCAGTGCGCATTGTGACCCCTTGGAATTTCACAAGTGAACATAGCTCGGGAGCTTCTCCTGGAGTACTGAGTGCTTACAGGCAAGCGAAAGAAGATCTTGTTTGATGATAGCAGCTTGATGGACTTTGGTCATAAAGGCCCATCTCCTCCATGGCTGAGTGATCAGAGGCCAACGTGACCGGTGCATGTCCTGCAGGGGTGTATCAGCCAGTGGGGTGCCCATCTGCAACTCATTCCTGATGAGAGAAATGAAGCACCAGAGCCTGTGGCCGGAGGCGGCACAGGCAGGGTCTGAATGAGCCTTTGCTGTCATGGGACTTGTTTTAATTGTAAGCTAATACTTGCGTTGCCAGGCTCGCTCTCATCAGTGTCCCCACCACGCGGGTCTGCAGCGAGGCCGCTGCTGCTGCTGACACTGTGGTCATGCTGCTACTGCCCATAGTTTAAGGCTGACATTCAGAAGATTAATTTCCGGGGAGGATGACCCTCGGGAGGCCAGTGCACACACAGCACAGATCATATGTGAGACACGGGGTGTCTTGTGGTTTCCCAAGTCCTAGTTGACTTCTTTTAACCATCAAAAGCGGTGGATCCGGATACATCACAGCTGCCCATTGCATTCCCATGCGATGGCTGCAAGGAGTCAAAACCCCTGTTACTGTTCTGCCATAGGCGCGTCGGGGCAAAGCTGACAAGGACTTCCCTACCGTGGGTTTTTTGGTTTGTAAGAGCTGAGGTTGGTTTTGCAGGTCCTCTCGTCCTCTGTGGGTTGCTGGTTTTGCTGAGGTGAGACAATAAGTGGAAGCAATCTCTGGGTTCAGGTGCCATGGTGGTAGAAGAAGGTCTCTTTCATTGGGATGTCTCTGATGCGAAATCCATGGGTTGAGAAGGACCACTGGGCTGCAGCTCACCAGTATAACGAGTGTCTTGCTGCTGAGTTACTCAAGGACCCGCAGTTCAAGGAAGCTCTGAGTGTGCTCTCCTGCCTCGCCTCCTCCTGCTCCTCTCACACCAGAGAGGTGCTGCGGGTGCCCTTGGCCGTGCCTGCAAGCTCTCCTCTGCCCGCCGGCTCCGGGGCGCCCCTGGCAGATCACTTGTATTTCATATGTAAAAGCTCTGTCTTGAATGTACATGGTTGGAAGCTTCCGATGGCTCTGCTTGGAAGCTTGGCACCCATGCACTTGGAGGACAGGCAGCTCGTGCTTTAGATTCCTTGTTTGAAAAGGAAAAAATAGAAACAAACCAAAACCCTAAATTCACCAAAACAAAAAAGCATTTGGCAGCACGTGTCAGACCCATCTGCATGTGTAAAACATGGCAGGGAGGTGGGAACTGTTACTGAAATGTAAATGTCAGAGGTCTGTAACAGGCAGGAGATTCGGATGACCTTGGTTCAGCAACAACCAGCCGTAAGATTCCCGATTTCCCAGTCTATGTGCACCATAAATCTCATTCAGTGGCGGGGAGCTCTGGCCAGTGCTCATGGGCTGCGCTGTGCGCAGGGCCTGGGCTCCTCACATCCAACCCCGGCTGCGAGCTGGCAGCCGAGAGATGTCGGTGACCTTCCAAGAGCATTTGCTTGTGCTCACTGAAGCTGCTCAGGTTTGGTGCAGCTTTTCCCTGACCACTCTCTGTGGAATTCTGTCTGAGCTTTTGGCTGGGTACGTTAACAAAGGCAGACATGTCTTGTCACTGAGAGATGCTGTTTGAAAGGTGATGGGCTCCTAACAATGCAGCTCAGTGCCCACGAGGATTGTCTAAGCTTATTTCCCTGGGAACATGCTTAATTCTTATTAGTATCAGTACTTTCATCAACTTGGGTTTAAGCTGGGCATCTTGCTAGTCTGAAAATCCACCTGAGTGGTGGTGAGCATGTGTTTATACCCCAAATCCCTTCGGAGGCAGGTGTTTAAATACAGCGGTGATGGACGACGGGGTAGGATCTCATGTGGCTCGTTCATCTCCCCGTGCTGCCCAGCCTGGACCGTCGCTGGTGGCACTGTCGGCAGGACCAGAAGCTGTGGTAGAAGTCCTGGATCTTGGTGCTCTTTTGAATTTCTTACTGTCAAAATGGCTGCTGCCGGGGGCGGTTTGGGAGCCAGCACCAAGCGGCCACAGCAACACGAGCAAAGGTCTTAGTGGGCAATGGAATAAGGGAGCGGGCAAATGGGTGCCTTGGGCCACGCACTGTGAGGCAGAGACAGGCAGAGCTCTCGGCAGCTCTGACACAGAGAGAAATGGCTCCGTGACGACTTGTCTGTCAGCGTCGAGGAGGCTCTAAGTTACTGATGTCAGGACATGGCTGCCCTGGGGAGGACGGTGGTGATCCACCGGGTTCCAGCCCTGTGTGGGACGCACGGTGCCGGCAGCACCGCAGTGAGGAGGAGCCTCGCCTGGAGCACGCAGTGCTCCGTCCCCTGCTCCGCCGTGAGCTGTGCCCAGCTGGTGCGTGCAGCCGTCTCTCCAGGGTACCAATTAGTGTTGGAGCGGGCCATGCGGACGGTGACTGCGCTGTCTCTGCGGGTTCGGTGCTGGGATTTCACTGCTTCCCTTTAAAAAAGTGATTGGAAGAGTGAAATCCAGCACTGGTGCCCGCGGATGCTGCCTGCGCAGGGAGCAGCACGCGGGGTGCTGCGCTGGCTGCTTTGCTGCTGTTCAATGTCCTTATCAGCAACATGGACAGTGGGATCGAGCACCC
>NW_009909813.1:0-2878 GCF_000696875.1 Nestor notabilis | reverse complement strand
CTTTCAAGAGTCTGTTTAATAACACACAGAAAGCGAAGCAGACTTGACAGCCCCAGCTCTGTGCTAGAGCGGCCCCAGGACCATGCCAACACAGCCGGGATTCCCGTGCTCGCCCCAAATCGTCCAACATCCCTGCCCCAGGCCCAGTTCTCCCCATGCCAAGGGTTTCTCCATAGGGATGGAGAACTAGAGCTTTTAGCTGCACATGGGAGCTGCAGCAAGGGCAGCCCCCAACAGCCCCATCCGCCCCCAGGACTGGGGAGTTCAATCCTGCTGCCACATAAACTTAGGGGTTTAGAATATTTTACTCGCTATTAAGCAATCCCTTAGCAACGCTTGTTTCCATGGCAAAGAGCAGAGAACCTCCATGCTGATGCTGAGCTTTGCCTTCAACTAGAATTCAGCACATTTGAGTTGGGTGCCGCCCCATAAGCCAAGTCCCCAGCACCCGTGGGGGCTGCCCACTCTGGGTTGGACCATGGGTGCTTGTTCCAGGCTCCAGGCCAGGCTGGGGACACAAAGCAAGGGCAGCTTACCTGGGAGCAGCAGGTATGGAGCATGAAGAGCTGCTTCGTAATGAAGGGCAACATGGAGTGTACCACACACCCCCAAAACCCAACCTCCATCCCCTATAGCCCCAGCTCTGGAGCTCCTGGATGTAAAGGCAGACCCCAGCTGCAGGGCAGCCCAGGCTTTCCGTATTACACCAAGGAGCCTTTCCTTGCTTCCCTGTATCTCCAAGCCCTAAGGAATGCCAGCAAATGAGATGCAGGTTACTGGGACAGCACTGGGTGCTGGTGGGTGCTTCAGCACCAAACCAGACAGGGGAGGGGGGTGCTTTAGAGCCTGAATTATTGGGGACTGGCACCATGAAACCTCATGTTTCCAAAGGACACGTGAGTCCCTTAAAAATTGGGATTCCTGCAGAAAATCCAGATGGAAAGGGTGGTTTTTAGCTTCCCAAAAAGTTCCCAGTGATGTTCTGTGCTTTGCTTGGCATTTTCAAATAAATGGGTTTAATTCTGCTATCACCATCCTCAGTGGGGAAAAACTCCACTCGGGAGCGATAGCAGGTTCCTGGGACAGACCGTCCACAGGGAAATTCCCTCCAGGAATCAGCCAGTGTCCTGTTTCCCACCCTAGAGTCCCAGATCAGCCTTCCTGGGGATGTGAGACCCTGGCAGACCTGGCATTGCTGGGTTTACCCCCCTCCATCTCCCTGGGAGGAGGGAGGAAGTTGCTCCAGTGGGAGTGAATCCTTGCCTTCAAGGAGCCTTAAAACCTCCCCACTTTGACAGCCCAAAATAGCCTATTTCTGCTTGTTTTCAAGTGTTCACCAGCCCTGATTTATTTACCCTGCTCCTTTGAAGCCATCTCATGTTTTGAATCCCAAATCCTGCAGCAGAATGGAAGAAAACTTGTATCTGTTATTTAGATGCTTTTGCCCTTGTTTGAGGGGGGGTTGTTGTTCTCCTCACTGAAAGGGTGTCCCTGCACCAGTGGTCCTAGGGAGGGCTGGAAACCATCGTGGCATTCTTATAGCTGGGATTTCCAAGCATCTGGACCATGTGGCTCCACATGGAGCATATCCCAGTCCTGGATATCCCTGTTTGGGGCAGGAGGGGCAGCTGCGGGTGAGCAGAGCCCGAGGGGATCGTGGATATGTTCCTCAGCAGTGCGGGAGTGTTCGGCAGCAGAGATGCTGGTGGCATTCCCAAACCCTCCCCCAGCCCACTCCCTGCCGGTGCCAGAGCCCATCCTTGTGGATGGAGAAGCCTCCAGAATATCCCTCCTCATCCTGGTCTTGTTCTGTGCCCACGGGAGCACTGAAAAACAAAGTGCAGATCTTTAGGGTCCTTCCAACCCAACCTGTTCTATGATGCTGTGGGTTTTGGTGCAGAAGGACTCAGGTCAGGCACTCACAGGCATCTCCTGCTTGGGACCAGCACCTCTGGCACTGAGCACCTGGAATGATGGGCCAGAGTGCTCCTGGGAATTGTGGGCAGCTCCTGTGTGCATCCCTGATCCCACGAGGCAGCAACACAACTGCCCTGGGGCACAGATGTGGTATTGTCAGTGCAGGGAAAGGATGTGAGAGATCCAGGGAAAGGGTTTGATGTGGGATTGTAGAGGGCAAGGTTGGGTTTACAGGGAGCCTGTCCATGCAGGGGACCCCTCTGGCAGCATCCCAGGGGAAGAGCCCAGCCAGGGTCTGGCAAAACCAGGCATAAAAGCATCGAGAAGGAGCATTTCCAGAGCAGTGTTCACGCTGCAGCAGCGGGTATCTCAGCATCCTCCCCAGCCTTGAGCTGACATCTGTGTACACGGGTGGGGGACGCGTGGCCCCATGTGCAGTCTGCCTCAGAGCTCATCTCAACCTCTCCTCTGGCAGGTTAAAGCCACCCTGAGGGTGTTGGTGTGCTCATGTCAGAGGGGGTTATGGAAGGGGGGGTTCCTGCACTGATTCCCCACCCCACACAGGCCACAGGGGGAGATGGACCTGACCCCGGAGCTGACGGAGCCCTGCAGGGGACGGGTGCTGGGTGAGCAGCAGGAAGAGGCAAGAGCTCATCTCAACCTCTCCTCTGGCAGGTTAAAGCCACCCTGAGGGTGTTGGTGTGCTCATGTCAGAGGGGGTTATGGAAGGGGGGGTTCCTGCACTGATTCCCCACCCCACACAGGCCACAGGGGGAGATGGACCTGACCCCGGAGCTGACGGAGCCCTGCAGGGGACGGGTGCTGGGTGAGCAGCAGGAAGAGGCACTTCCCAGGGATTTATGCCATGCAGCACTTGTCAGCACAGCTTTAGCACCCCATAAAGCAACGGCGAAGGCTGAACGTGAAGGGACAACACAAGGATGCCCCGACTGGGCAATTA
>NW_009909812.1:1496-16914 GCF_000696875.1 Nestor notabilis | reverse complement strand
GGCTGGGAGCTGTGCGTGGCATTCCCGCCGCAGGGAGGGAGGAAGGGAGCGTCAGAGACTGGGAAATAGGAAATCCCACCCTGGCTGGTGCAGACCCTCCTGATCCTGCTCACATCCAGTGTTTCCTCCATCTCCTGCAGACAATGCCCAGGCGATGGGGGTTCTGGAGAGACCCCCCCTGCAGCCCTGATCCAGCTCTGGGGAACAGCACAAGAGGGACGTGGAGCTGTTGGAGCGAGGCCAGAGGAGGCCCCGGAGCTGCTGCGAGGGCTGGAGCAGCTCTGCTCTGGAGCCAGGCTGAGAGAGCTGGGCTGGGGCAGCTGGAGAAGAGAAGGCTCCTGAAGGGGACACCTTAGAACAGCTCCAGTGCCTAAAGGGGCTCCAGGAAACCTGGAGAGGGGCTTGGGACAGTTTTGCAGCTTTGGAGGGAGCCCAAAGGTGTTTGCTCCCAAGACAAAACAGCCCCAGGACACCAGGGATGGAGGAGGCCACTGCTGGTCACTCAAGGTCCATCCAGTCCAGCAGACTCTCCAGGAACATTCGACCCAGGTAAACGAAATGATTTGGGGGTTTTCATCAAAGCCCACTTCTCATCTGGTTTTGAATGCAGAGCTGTTGCCTGTTGGTGCCAGGCACCCAATGACACATCCAAGTACTTCTGAAATATTCTTTAAAGCACAGACATTAAGGTGTAATGACAGTGATAAGAATTCTCTATATTCTAGAGCCCACGTGCCTGTCCGCACACCAGCCTTCCAACACAGACCTCCATGAGCATCTGCTTCCAATTAAACATCATTGGGTTCCAGCCCAAAATAACTTCAAAGATTTATTGACTTCCATGATTTCCAAAGAGCTCCCAAAGAGCAGCAAAGAGCCTGGTGCTGGCTCTGCTATCCCAGTGGGATGAGGCTGTGCTCCATGCTCCTGATCCCACAGGCTACAGAATATGGAGCCAATCACTCCCCATTTGAATGTTAACCTGAAACTATGTCTACCATTAAATGTTAGGCATCTAGGACTAGTGCATTGCTGAGCAGACCAGAGACCAAATCAGTGTTCCACGTTACCCAACATCCTACCCCAGCAGTGACCTCCCATTGTCTGTGAGAATTTCCCATCCTTTAGATGCTTGTGTCCTAAAGCAGGAGGAACCACAGCTCCTCCTCACATTTGTTTCAGTCCTTCTTCTTGTAAGTGGACAGTCTCTGTCTCCAAATAGATGCTGAGCATCCGATCAAGCCCTGTGAATATCTGGTGGCTGAGAGTGCCACATGCACAGGATTAGCGTCACTGCTGAGATGCTTCTTCAGTTTTTCTTTTTCAATCCATTAGAAGTTTCAGCAGCACTGAGTTTTCTGTCAAAATATTACTTCAGAATTTTTGTAGTTATATTTTCAGTTGGAATTTTTCCTCTATAAAGCTTCTGAGCACCAAAAAGAGACTATTTTAACTTTCAAAGAGAAAGTTTTGTTTTCATTTTTGTCTTTTTGGCAAAAAACCAAACTTATTTTCTTAGGAAAAGTATGAGCTGAGAGAGGGCAAAGTTCCTTCCGTGATCCTGCCACACGCCATCGGGAGGGTGCTTACACAAACAGCAGCAGAAGGGCTGAGACAACTTCACCAAGCTGCCTGGGGCAGGGGCATGCTGCTGCGCTGGGAGCCAGAGGCAGCCACCATCCAGCTCTTTGCTCTGCAAACATCCCCTGGAGTGAGCATCTGCATCGTCCTCCCCACTGGGATGAGCCTTTCCTGCCCTTTACCCTCTGCCCAAGCAAATCCTTCCCTCCCAGACATCCCTCTGTGGTCCTGGCTGCTCGCTGCCCAGGGTAGGAATGGGTCCTGTATGGACACAAGCAGCATGATGAGGCTGGGCTGTGATATTGCTGCTGTGTTCTGAGTGCCAGGTCCCAGATCTGGGAGGAATTACCCCATGAAACAGCAGGGAATTTGCCAAGTGAATCCCTGTTTGGGGAAGATCAGACCCAGCACCACTCCCCCTTGGCTGGACCAGATGAGATCTTTCAGGATGCCGTATGATGGCTCAGCATTACCAGTGTGTTCAAGCAGAGCCCATGTTTCCCCTGGGCTCTTCAGCACCCTGGTTGGTGCAAGTAGGATGCTGTGGGAGTAGGATGCAAGCAGATGGGCAGTTGTCATTGATGGGTGGTGGTCAGACTGATGGCTGAGATCTGTGACAAGGGGAGGAGGAGGGAGTATGGAAGGGAATTGGCCTCTTAGGATGTTTCTGGCAGGATTTCCCTCCTTGCTCCCAGGCTCTGTTGAAATCAGGGTGCTGTTTTCTGCCTTGAAAGCAGAGGCTCCTTAAAGGGGCTTTTCTTTCTCTCAACCAAATATAGATCTTCTAAAAAGCATGGCTCTGCTCTCTGCCAAGAGCTCCATTTCTGTCAGGATTTCAGGGACACTTCGTGTCTCCATTTCCTGGGAATTTCTTTCCAAGACCTCTATGCTGGTCCTTCCCCTCTTTGCTGGCGGTCTGTGGGGAAGTGGTGTGTGGGGTGGGCACCAAGATTCCTCAAACGAGGCCAGGGGGATGGTCTCATCCAGTGCACTGGTGCACAGAGCTACTGGGCACCATGTGTGAGCTGCTCCCGCTGTGCTATGGAACACGGTGCTGCCTCCAGGCTCTGACCCTCTTTCCAAGCTAAAGCAAGACCTAGAGTGCAGGACACATCAGCTGATGTCAGCCTGGTCTAACTGCAGCCACTGCGACGGGTTTGTGCTAGAGAGAAGGTATCATCACTCTCTGCACAAGTGAGAGCTCTGCAGGGTCTCTGCTGAGCAGCGAGCAGGCAGGATGATGCTCTGGGATGGGATCATCTGACAGTTGCTGCTGTTCCCAGACAAAAAAGAGATGGAAAATCGTCGGTCCTCACACCTCTCCTGTGAGCTGGACCATGTGAGCCACGCTGAGAGCCTGGGCACCCGAGGCTGCTGTCCCCCCTGCCCCAGCACTGTGGCTGTCTCTGTGCCCCACCAGCATCGTAAGGCCATGCTTCTGCCTCGGCTTCCAGGAGGGGATATAGAGGGAGATATGGGAGAGGATGGAAGGACAGCCCCCAGCAGGGAATGGGAAGGAGAACAAGCTCTGAACAGCTCAGAGCTCAGAGCAGAGTGAACGGAGCCGGTGTGTAGCAGGAGCGTTCCCAAGCCTTGGGATCAGCAGTGGGACAGAAGAGTAAATTCGACACATATTTTCCATCCTCAGCTATCCACATTGCTCCTAACCTGATCCCAGTCAGATACACAGAGGCGGCTGCCAAGGAACTTGTATGACTCATTTGAAAGGGAGCCCGCACAGGAACCGCGCGTTCGCATCCAGCTGTGTCCTCTCTGTTGTTTCGGGAGGACATTTGTGCTTGCTTAGCTCACCTAGGAAGGGGCCAGCGGGGCCCTGGGCACAGGGGAACCTGCTTGTCAGCCCAGCCTGGGAACATGCTGTGTATTCCTTAACAAAAGGGGAGATGGAGCGGAGCTGGTGGGAAGCTCAGTGAGGGCTCTGGAGCGAGGGAGCAGCCCCATGCTCCTCATGGTGCCTTTGGCCTGCGAGGGCTTGGCTGTGACCAGAGCTGTTCCCCATCGAGCACTGCTCTGGTGGGGACCCCAGACCACCGGGGCAGTGGATGCCCCTGGGGCTCCACTTGTGTTCACAGGCACAAAGCCCTTGCCTCTTGCAGAGGGACGAGCAAAATGAGATGCAGAGAGCATTGGATGCAATCTGAGAGTGGGCTGATGTCCAGCAGGCAGCTCGAAGGGACATGGTGAAATCCCAGGTTGCATGAGACCTGAAGCCCATCTGCCCCTCTTACAGCCGCCAGAGACCACTGCAGCAGTGCGTGTCCCTGCCCTTTCCCAGTCTCATCCCGGTCTTTAATCACAGCAGGAGGAATGCATTCCAGGAAGCTCCTGTGCTGAAGAGGGGGTCTCACAACCCCGTTATCCTCCCTACCCCGTAACAACCAGAAGGTTGCACTACCCTGCAGCCAGGCTCTTTGCTATCAGGAGCCACAAGAGGGCATTAGCTTTGTATTTTTTCCTACCGAGAGAAATCCAAGACTGTTTCTGGATAATGTTCCATTTTCCTATGCCCGAGTCGAACTGTGGGAATATTAGCTTGTGAATCCTAAAGCCATAAGAAGGCAGGTTGGCTATTGATGGTGCGCCTGGCTTTCTTTTCATGCTTGCAGCTTGGCTTTGTAGTGGAATATCCTGCCTCCGTGGAGTAGCAGGAAGGCAGAGTCTTCCCTCTGCGGGGGAAAAGAAGAACATTTTGAAAATTGCTAAAAACCGACAAACAAATCCAATCCAAGACACTGCCAGTGCCTGGAGAAACCGAACAAGGATTAAAGCAACACTTGAAAATGTGGCAAAGTACTGCAGTGGTTACACCTTGTGCCATTCCCTTGGTAAGGAAGGCGGGTTCACCACCTCTGTCTCAGTTTGGGTTTGAAGGAGATATTTCCTGCCCCGTGTTCATCACATCTGGTGTCACTCCAAGGCACCCCACTGTCCTCAGCCGAGTTCACCGCCTCGAGCACAGTTACATTTGCTGGATGAGGGCTGTATGCTGTAAGTACCCTCGAAGCGTGCAGAGATGTTTTGCAACCATAAAGTGCCATTAGGCCAAGCCCCTTAATGAGAAGATCATGCAAACCAGATGACTGTCATCAGGCTGGAGCAGGACACAGATCAGCAGCAGAGCGCCCCTTCATCTCCAAAGTGATGTAGGCTTTTGCTCTTACTGTTTCAGTAACAGCAATGCTGAAACAGAAATAGATGAAGGAATAAATATAGACCAAAGAGTGTAAAAATGAGCCTTCTAGACTGATGTTCAGAAAAGGAAGGTGCTATTAAAAATGTTACAGCTGCTCTGTCCATATGGAAGTTAAAGTTAATGGTTCGTCTGTGCCCCCCATCCAAAGCTGGCATTTCACTTCCTGGGAAATGTCCTAGGGAAGTGCGGAACCCTGAGAGGGCGAAGGCAAACCTGGACTGGTATTCACCTTGCGCTGGTCTGCTTGAGCCGTGTGAATTATTGGTAGAGAGCCCTGACGCTGGTGGGACGTCTCTACTGGGACTTCTGTACAGGGGGGCACAGGGAAATGGGATCTTTGGGCAGCACATTCGTGTGCCACACCTTCCCCTGCTGTCACGAATGGCCAAGCTGCATGTGAGCACCTGTGGAGAACTGGAGCCATCCCACCCAAACTTCAGCAAAATGGAGCAAATCTCTTAATCCTCAGAGCCAGAGAGGCAGAAAGGTGGAATATGCAGCCTCTTGGCCACCAGGAATCAGCCTCCAGCGCCGCACCTATGTGCATGTGCCCAAGTGTGTCTGCAGGTGTCTGGGGGATTAATCGCACCGAGTCCTCTTAACAAGGAGCCCTGAAGTCATTAGGGAGGGCTGGAAACTCTCTTCCTTGGGGGGTTTGATGTACTTCCAAGCCATGGAGGCTGCCAGGTTCTCCCACTCAAGGGGAGACAACAACAATGCGCAATAGTCGAACACATTTCATGTTCCTGCTGCCAGCACGTGGCTGTGGCGCATCCGCTTCCCCAGCTGACATCTGCCACCATGGGAGATGGGTGGATGCCAGCGCTCGTCTGGCAGCACCAACACCTACCGCAACCAGCCCACCCCGGCGAGGCAGGATGGAGCTGATCACACGCACCGAGGGTGGGAAGTAAACCTCATCTCTGCAGGAAGCAATTCCCAGCAGGATGAAGGGCACATCTCCAGCCTGCCCACACACCTCTCCCAGTCCAGGCCCTTTCCCACCCCAAATCCCTGGTGGCAGAGCCAACACCGAGCTAAAATATTAAACATCCCGATGCAGCAGCATCGTCCAAGGCAGTGGCATCCCCGGCATCCTCTGTATTCTTTAGAGTTGCCTTCTCCTCTTTAATATGATCTGTTTTGAAGGCCAGATAATAAGGCCATTAATTCTTTAGCTCATGCTGTGAACTCTTTAATGGAACATGACAAGAAAACAATGTTTCTTTCCTGGGAGTAATTATTGTCTGACTTTAAGTCTCTACCTTCAGCAATAGCTGTAAGAATAGTCCCATTAAAGGCAGGTGGGGACTCTAAATCCTTGGAAACTATGCCTATTTTTTAACCAGAAGGACATAATAAATGACCATAGATGTGTCAGTACCCGTATTTCAGGATGAAATATTTTCCCCAGGTCAGAGAAGCTGCCCCTTGCCTCGGCCATGTTGGAGGGATGCATCCTGCACCAGAGGCATATGCTTAGAGTTCAAGGAGGAGCATAGTTAAAGCCAAGCACATGTGGAAGCACCATCCAGATGAGCTGCACTGAGCAGTCAAGGCCTGATTCAGAGCCTGATGCAATCTCTGCACAAGGCCAACAAGGAGCACCCCTCAAAGGGATTCAGGGAGAAAAGCTTTAATAGAGAGAGGTGAATGCGGGAGAATGGGGAAGGAAAAAAGGGATGGAGGAGGTATGAGAGTAGCAGACATGGAGCCCTGACCTCGAGCTGCATCAGACAAATGTTTTGCCTCTACTTCCCTCCTCACGATCACAGACCCTGCTGGAAAATCCTCATCAAACATTATTAGTTTACATGGGTTTGCTGTAGGGGATTATGATAAACCCTCTGGTTTATTATTGTCGGGTTGCTCCCCATTGCTAGGCTACGCTGTGTTGCTGTTGGCTGCCTTGGAGCCTACATGTGCAGCCGTAGGTGACTCATGAGAGCTGGACCGAGTGTCTTAGGCTGCCTTGATGCGTTCTGGAGGAGAACATTCCCTTCAGCTGAGGCATGGCCCCGGCTGCTGTGGCTCCTGACAGCCTGCACCAGCACCAGCACCAGAACCCAGCACTGGCACCAGCACCAGAACCCAGCACTGGCACCAGCACCAGCACTGCAGGAGGAGCGAGCCTCAGGCAGCCCCAGTTGGAACCCGAGCACCTGCATGGCTCCTAGATCCGTGAATGAAGACAACTGGAGGGACCCCAGGGTGCTGGGGAGTGTTGGGGACATGGTGACAAGGGGGCAGGATCCCAGCACTGGGGCAGCCCCACTCCTCACCGTGGCTGCAGCCCTCACCATAGTAGCCCCATAAAACAGTTGCAGCAGCAGCAGATTTCCTTTTTCAGACCAAATCCCAGGGGATCCCTCACTAAATATTCCTCTCTGGACAGCCCAGCTCCCTGTGAATCAGCTGCTCTTTGCGTGCACAGCCCAAACTCAGGCTTGTGCCATTTTTCTTGATTATTTGGTTGTTGCTTCACCCGGCTCTTGGCTCTTTGAACCAGCAAGTGCCAGCAGTGATGAGGCTCCGTGGGTGACAAAGCTGCCCCTGGGATCCCACGTCCCACTGTCCCAGGGGAATCGGCTTTCCCTGCAGCCAGGGCCAGCCCTGGGGCTGGGCTGCAGCCCTGGGAAGCGTGTAGGAGTTCAGAAGTTCATCCTTGGCTGATGTGAAACGTGTCCAATCTGCAAAACTGGCCCAGAGAAAACCGTGTCCCAGCCACTGGCTGCTTTTTAAAGCCAAAATCGCAAGAGCGGATAAAGAGCTCGGAGCTGACAGGGTTTGCGCTGAACTCGGCAGCATCCCACAGCTCCCATCTCTTTGTTCTAACAGTGTTTTGCTCCAGGAATCAAAGAGCTGCACACAGCTCAGGGCAGCTCCGCATATTCACTGCCCTCAGACCTCTGTGTTTCACTGCCCCGCTTTGCTCCCGATTTCCCGCAGCCCCGGGCAGCCCTCGGAGACACCGAGCGGCTACAAACCTCATTGCAAGCGCACAAAGCCTGGCAACTGCGAGTGTCGTGCTGGAAGGTGGCCGTACCTCTTGTCCCTGTCCTTAAACAGTGCTGGCAGTAATAAATCTGGCATTCCAGCTTGCACAGGTTTGATAGAAGGAGAAAGGCAAAACCGTTCCTCAAAAGCCACCCTCTAATAGCAGCTGTTTCTGGGACACGAATCCCATTTTGTCCCAGTTTGTGCAGCGCCTTGCTCAGGATGCTCTGCACAGCAAACAAAGCTCATGAGGATGGATGGATGGCGCCTGGCAGGGGTTGGATTTCGCATACATCACCCTCGGCTCTGGGGATGCGGCTCCTGTTCCGATCTCCATGTGTGGCTCTTTCCAGCTTATATTGAGCAGCTCAGAAGTGACTGGGGTTGCAGTGGTGAGCAGAGGCAGTGCCTGTATGCCTGTGTGCCTGTGTGCCTGTGTGCCTGTGTGCCTGTGTGCATGGCACGGGGGTCACTCAGCAAGACTGAAATTACTCTATTCCTACTTTCCAGCCTGGCTTGCTGCAGACGCAGTGTTCAGGCCATGCCTCACCCTCATGGCTGCCATCCCTCCTCTCAAACCTCCCTGCCAACTTCTGCCAAACATGGAGGATGCCCAGAGACCTGAGGGGAATAGTTCTGAAGCAGCTTCATGCAAATGTGCAGCTGGATAACGCCAGGATCCTGCACCCGCCCCATCCCTCAGAGCCACGAAGGCCAGCACAACCCTACAAGACATCAGCGATCCCACACCGCCCTGCTCCGGGGCTGAGCTGGCAGTGAGGGGCTCAGACATGGCCTCAACCTGCCATCTAGTGTTTTCCTCCCGGCTCTGGCTGCCGGAGCCTGCAGCAGCGAGGGAACCACAGCCCAGGGCTGGGTTCTGCTGCGAGGCAGGAGGAGAGGCAGCAACACCTCCAGGGACCCCCGAGAGCAGCAGGGCAGGAGGGTGCTGCCTGGCTCCCACCACCTAAAGCAGGTGAACACCCTGGTCTACACCCTGTAAACCCACTGGTGTCAGTGCCCATAAACAGTGGTCCCCTCTGGTTGCTATCATGGATGCCGCGATGTTGCCTGTGTCCGCCTCCTCCCAGTCCCTCTGTGTCCAGGACTGGGTGATCCCTGCGTGCCTCGCACAGTTGCAGTTGCTGGAGCCCAGCCGGGGCTGTCCCACACCCATGTCCGGATGGGGCAGACACTGCACTGGCTCCCGCAGCATCCCGCTTTCCTCAGCATCCTGCAGCACACTGGGACGGGGTTGGCAAACTGGGCTGGAGGCAAACTGGCTTTGCCCTGGAGTTTCCAGGAGGTGGGTGAGCAGACAGGGGGTCAGCAGGGACATCAAGCGCATTTCAAGGCTGGAGGGAGGTTTTGCTGTTCTTTTCTTCCTCCCTTTTTCCAAAACTACTTTTTTTCCCACAGCACAGCTCGTCTTTATCAGCAACAAGAGACTGACCCCCGCTGCTGGTTATCCCCCCTCCTCCCCAGCTCTCCATTGCCATCTGCTGTCTGCATCCCCAAAACCAGCAGCGAGATGAGAACCCTGATGTGCTGCATGTGATGGGACACGTCAGGGGGACATCCCCTGCCGCAGACAAGGCTGTCAGCCGTCCCAGGCAGCCCCGGTGAGAGCCTTGCAAGGGCTCCACTGAGCACATATGGAGACATCAACCTAATGCAAAGTGCTGCTGGGATGAGATGAGAAGTGGCAAAACTCAGAGCTGATCCATGAAGGTTGGTGGGTCTGGGCATCAGAGATTAGAAAACCAGAGCTTGCTGCTGTTCCTGGTTAAGAGTCGACCTGAGGTTTCTACTGCAAACAGAGCAGGAAAACTCCTCAGAAAGGCTGCTGGGAGGGAAATCCCAGCTCCTCAGTCACTCTGATGGCTTATCAACTTGTCACTGTGTGTATCACATCCTTGTGCTTTTCCTTACGCTTTGTTCCCAGGGATCTCAGACACAAATTGCCTACGGATACAGAACGGTCCAGATGGGATTTGCACACAGCACCGCTGGGCAAGCGCCACGCTCTGGGGAACCAGCGCATCCAGCTCAGCCTCAGGCTTAAAAATGTTTACAGAAACCAGCGCGTTTGAGAATGGGAAGATTAAATTAGTCCAAACAAAAGGGCCCACTCCGAGCACCGCCAGTGGAGCTGGAATGATGTCATGTAAACAGGGAAGGGGAGGCCACAGCTCTGGCAGAACTCAAATGGAGCCGCCAGAGAAGACAATCAGGTTCTTTCTCCCTTTGAGGGTATGACCCCAAAGCAGACGCAGGGGGACACCCCTGAGTGAACCCCCGTGTCCTCACATTGGGGATTCTGCCTCTGAGGCTGGCAGAAAGGTGACTGGAGGCTGTGGGGTGATGCTCATCCCATGGGACAGGGTGAGCAGTGCTGGGATGGCAGCACCCCCAGTCCCTCTGCCGATGGGCTGCCTGGTTTTGGACATAAGCTGTGGCCACCTTCACCCCCACCTCCAGAGACAGAGAAATGTGCTGGGCTTAAGCCTGGGTTGAGGGAGTTCAAAACCAAAGCAGCTTTGGGAGAACTGGCTTTCCCCCTCTCTGTCTCAGCTCCCATTTGTTAACCGCCCTTTCAAACTGTAGAGTTTGATATCAGGTGGTGAATTACCCCTGGACCCTTTAGAATAACAGGTTTCTCGTGCTTGAAAGCCCCAGTGGTTTATTTGGTTTGTGAACCAGGGCCTCTCCTGCTGCTCCAGCACATCCCCCCGCCCCGGCCTGAAACCCAACGCTCTGCATGGAACAGAAGCTCTATTCATTCCCCGGCTCCTCCAGCTCAGCCCCTTGAGATCCCCTGAGGTTCCTTTATGTGGACCTGGAGGTTGGAACGGGCGATGCAGAGGACAGGCTCATGGGTCCGTTTGCCCCTGCCCTCCACCCTACGATGGAGTTTTGTCCATAGGATGCCCATGGGCTCCCTGCAACCTCCATGGGTTTCACCCTGTGCTTGGTGCCAGCAACCACTGGCTGCCTGGGGCAGAAATGACACAGTTTGTACATCTCCAAGGGCTCCACAAAATGAGCAGGCACCAGGACACATCCCTCTGGCCAATAAACACGATACAGAGAAGAGAGCAGCAAGGCCAAGCCATGAGACATTTCTACCCCTTGTGCCTCCTCAGAGATTTAGTCTATGCAGCATTTTCACACAGTCAGAACCAAAACTCTCAGCGAGGCTCTTTGCAAAGAAAAGAAGGAACTGGCTCGACTGAAACGGCCCCTCTCACTCTGGAAAACTGCACTGCAAGATCCATGTGAATGAAGATTTCCTGGCAGATGTTGGACGACTTCACGCATTTCCTCCCCAGACGGAGACTGGAGACAAGCTCTTGCCATTTCACTTAGAGCAGGTTCAGTACAAGGCTGGGTGGTTCAGGTCATCGTTAAATGGGATTAAAGGGTAATTACAGAATTCCTCTCTGTTTCAGACTGAGTATTGATCGCACCGGCTGTAAGTGCTGCAGCACAATGTGACTGAGCTCAGGCTGCTCCTGAGGACTTCAGGTCATAGAATCACAGAATCAACCAGGTTGGAAAAGACCTTCAAGACCGTCAATTCCAACCATTGTTCAGCACTGACAAGGCCCTTTGGGAAAGAAACTGTTCCTCATCTACAGCCTAAACCTCCCCCGGCACAGCTTGAGGCCATTTCCTCTTGCCCCATCCCTTGTTACCTGAGAGAAGAGCCCAGCCGCATCCAGAGAGCCTGTGTTTGGGGGAGGCTCTGCTCAAAGCTGGCCTTTCAAAACCAGCTTTGAACACCCAGAAGCCTCTGCCCAACTTGCTATATCATCCTCCAGCACATCTGTGGAGGCAGGAGCTTCTGCACAGCACTGGTGGGAGACCCGGGTGAAAGGAGCACTGGAGCCATCCTGGCTTCTTCCATTCTCCAGGCTGAGCCAAGGGCTCAGAGCAGACAAACCTGAGGAGAGTCCAGCTCTCCAGCAGCGTTTTTGTGCTTAAGTGGAGTCACTGACTGCTGGTTCACTGGAGCTCAGGACAGGGGGATATTATGGCCTAATGCAAATGGCACAGAGACGACTGAACATAATTAAATCCCTAACAACAAACGTGGGACTTGGCTTAAATCTGCCAAAACCCTCTCCTTCAAAACGCCCCTGCAGAGGTATGAAATGCTGAGCAAACCTGGGGGAAAGGAGAAGCACTTTTCATTTCCTAGACTGATTTATGCTCTACAAACAATATCACATGCTGCCGCTGACAATCTCACGCTGCGTTACTTATGCTGCCTTCCCGACATAATGATACCTACAGATGGGATGGAGATTTGGTGAGCCTCAGAAAGAAGCAAGGGAATATTTCTAGTTGACAGCTTGTTTTCTTTGGTCAATGCATCGAAGGGTTTTAGTTCATTATTTCATGTCTAGGCTCAGTTCCCAGCCACCAAAGGGACAGCTGAAGTCCTGGGGTTAGAAACTGAAATACTTCTCCTGATTTCGCCTGAGCAAGTTGAGCAAGATGTGCCTGGGGACGGCAGTGGATTAATTGCTGTAATCTGAGTCCTGAAGTCCTCCAATGAATGTTTTAGTTGGGTTAAAAAAGAGGAATTTGCTGCTTTAAAGCACTTTCCGAGCCAAATGCCCTCAGCTGCAAGGCACCCATGGGTGCTCTGCTGGGGCTGTAGCTCCGAGGGACTGTCCGGGAGGAGGTGGTGGTGGGAGTGGATGGAGAAGGAGGAGGAGGAAGAAGCAGTAGCAGCACGGAGGCAGCAGTGGGGATGTGGCTGATGGGGAGCAGCAGCTCCACCTCCCAGCCCTGCCCTGGCTGTTCCGTGTCCTCGGGGGGTTCAGCCGTGTGGAGCGGTGCCCTCACCATCACCCCACCTGCCTCATACCCATTCATGATTTAGGATTAGTCCTGGCTTCAGACAGTGAGGCGAGAGCTGCAACATGAGTTAATGGCACAGGGCAACAGCCTGTGTAAAGAATAGCAGTGAAGGAATAATATTTTCTTCATATGGCGAATAGGAAAGCAAAGAGGGGTGTTGGAGAGGGTTTGAGGGGTTGGGTACCTCCTGTTCAGCACCCAATTGATGGAAACTCTGCAACTCAGGTCCTGAACATCTTCCCAGGGCTGTCTCAGTGTCTCTGTGACACAAAGGATGTTTGGATGGGAGAATCCCTTGCAAAGAGGGGCTGGAGGGGGCTGGCTGCAGGGCCTCATAAGCAATAAGCACTTGAATTCTCATCTGCACTCCTGCCTCCGCTGAAGGATTTCAGGATTCCAAACCCTTTCAGGATGCTGCAGACATTGTGTGCAGCGTGTTTGTGGTGTGTTAGCGAAAGGTCTAACCTGCATCTCCAGAATATCAGGAGATGCTGTTTAATGCCACTGCTGAAAACCCTTGTAAAGGGTTCAAGACGTCATCCCATGGACAGTGTTAACAGCTTGAAAAGGTCAGGCTGGTGAAATCAGATGCACACAGGACAGCTGAGGTGTGCGCTGCCTGCGTGGATTGCATGTAACTGGGTGTTCACAGGGCACATCCCTGGCATCAGCCAGCCCCGGGCTGGGCTCCTGTGGTGTTTTCCTCTTTTTAACTTGGAAAAGGTGGCCCTTGGGCTGAATTCTGCTCTGAGCTCTGCTCCCATGGAGGTGCAGCTCGAAAGGCCGAGGGGAACCCTGTGACCCCAGAGCTGGATCTCCTCAAAGCCACAGCTCCAGGAAACCTGGTTCAAGCTCATGTTAATTAGAGCAAGTCACTGATGTGTCCTCGCATCAGCTGCCGGATCAGACATGCTGGGATCCGGAGCTGTTCATTAAACAAAGGAAAAGAACCACATGAGAAACCCAAATTGCTGCTTATCCACAGTGAAGGAACAATTCACACGTTTACCTAATGCCCCTGCTCAGTCTCCAGCTCCCCAGCATCAGAAGTGGTGGCTCTGGGCATCTCTTGGCACAGGATTCCCCCTCCCCATTTGAAAACCTGATTTCTCCCCATGGGAACTAGAGGGAGGAATTTTTTCATTATTCCCAAGCCTGTTCTCTGGCAGTTTAACCCCTGTCAGCTCAAAGCCCAGTTCTCCTGCAGCATCCTGCTTTTCCAAATGGAAAGTCCATTAAATCTGACAGCAACATCTTGATCCTTTCAAGAGGCTCTGTCCCAGTGCCGGACACCAGGCTCCGCATGGAGACTCCACATCCAAACCTCCCACAGGGAGCCAGTGCCAATGGGCATCTTGGCTGGAAGCTGCCTGCAAACAGGAGTCCCCACGGTTGCTAAACTGGGATCGACAGCTCCTGCTTGCCCCGTTCACTGGGAGGAATCCAGCCCCTGCGCTGCCCCAGCACTTTCAGAGCTCACGGCAGGAGCAGACTCTGCAGGACAGATGAGAGTGTCCTTTGGATCGACACAGGAGGCATTTCCCTTCTCTCAAGGGATCAGCCGGGCCCAACCAAGCCCAGGAAAGCAATAAAGAAAAAGCCCATCTGGACAGTGCCGCCTTCTGATTCCAAATGTTAAATAAAACACCAGAGATTGATCTCTCCCTCTTTTATTTTCTAAGCAGCCAGTAGGCCCTTCATATTTTCCCACTTACATCATCCAACATGGTTTGAATCTACAGTGACTGGTAAAGCCTCAAAGGCATAATTGCAGTTGTCTTAGGAAAGTGAAATCATATGGTGTTCCCAAAGTCCCTCCCCCTGGCTTTTTTCCTGTTTTTTTTTTTTTCCTTCTTTCTTTTTTTCCCCTTTTAACATCCCTCACTCAGCTTCCAGATGTTTCCTGAGGAAAAAAAGAAAGAGCAAGAAGCAAAGTGATGGGAGGAGGGAGCTGCGGTGGAACAGGCCACGTGGCAGCGGGAGCTCCGTGGCCAGCGCAGGGGAGCGGTGGATGCTGCAGCCTGTGCTTGAAGCAGCCCAGCAGAGCCTTCCTCAGCCTCTTCCTCAGCTCTGAGCACATTCAGGGCATTGATAAACCACCATTTCTATGGGTTGCCAATGCCTCTGAGGAGGTCATTCCACCCACCCATAGACCTTCAGCTTAGGGGGTGAGTTTGCACTCAGACATGCTCATGTGAGGCACTTGCATCAGGTTTTAGACCCCCAAGTGCTGCGAGCATCCAATGCCAATAACCCTCACATATGATGGGGGGCAAAGCTGTATGGCTGTGCTGGGGCACCAAATGAGACCAACCCTGTTTGCTGACACAGGAGGAGCATCTGCTCCATCCCTGCCAATAGGCTGACTACAGGCAGAAGCGCTCACGCTGCGACTCAGACAAGCAGAGCCCAGGCATGGTTTGAATTAGAGCTGTAACTCACTGAGCTGGCTTGGAGGAGGTGCCTGAAACCTTCCCTGCCTTCTCCACACCAAGCTCCTTTCCTTGGGGAAAGGGAAGAAGAAGTCACACCCTGCTGAAATGCCTCTTTCCTCCTGCACATCCCCTGATGTGCTGGGACCAAGAAGCTGCAGTCTCAGAGGTCTGGGATAAATCCCATCAGTGGGGTTATGTCAACCCACGGCTCTCCCTGCCCTGCGATGGAGGAGAATTGCAGTGCTCATGGGAGGAGGTGCCAAGGGCTGAGCTCAAGGGGTGAGGGCAGGGAGCAGTGGCTGGGGGAGGCCCACACGCC
>NW_009909812.1:0-1480 GCF_000696875.1 Nestor notabilis | reverse complement strand
CAGCCAGACCAGCCTTGTCTGCTCCCCAGCCAGCAGGGAAATCCTGCCTGCAGGACTCTCTTGCAGTGCCTTAGTGGCTGTAAGGAACCGGGGGTGCCCCATGCTGCAGGAATGACCTTCCCTTTGAGGTGACAGAACAAAGGATGCAGCTGTGGCCCAGGAGACCACCACAGGGACACCACTTGACCAGTGGACCTGGCAGAGAGGTTTGGGCCGGAGGCAGGTAGAGCTAACAGCAGTGAATCAAGCACTTCCCTGAGACTAGAGGCCACTGAACTAGTAGCATGAGGGGGTGGGAAGGGATGCAGCCAGCCAAGAATCGTTGAGAGTCTGGGTCAAATGCATCTCTGAATCAACTTAAAGACCTCAAAATTAAGTCATATCCAATGTCTTTAGAGCATCTAACTCCTAATAGTGAGGGGGTGGTTTCCAGCCTCCATTGGGAGTGCAAATACAGCTCATTCAAACCCGTTCCAGATGTTCTGCCCTTGCTGGGGAGGAGGGAGGAACCGTAGCTGCAGCCTTCTGGGTCTACTGCTGAGTTGTAGAAACAACAGTGAGTGCAATTCACTCTGTCTCCCTGGTCAGTACAGGTAGCAGGCTGAGGGATTGTTCAGTTGTGCATGACTGTTGTTTTGTGCCTCCCTAGTGCAGGCACAAAAAGGGTTAAATGGCATCTGCATGGGAACACAACTGTACAGAGCCAAGGCCTGGGAGGGCTCCTGCTCCATCCCACGGGCAGTGCTTGAAGGAGTTTGCCATTCCCAGTGGAATAGAAATCTAGCTCCACCCAGGGCAAGAATGAGACCTGGCTGGAGGAGCCAGAGTAAGGAAAGGGAATTTGGCCTCTGAAAGACTGTCTTGAGTTTCTAGATAGTCTGGACATCAGCTTCTTAGCCTAGGTCAGACAGATGTTACTATTGCAGGCCCTTGTCCAGCTGTGCACCAAGGTCTGTCTGGCTGCACCACTGTCCACCTTCAGCAGAGCCACCATGTTCCTCCCCAGGGAATTCAGCATGATGGGCCATTGAAATGGGCATCTTTGTCCATCCACCAGCACAACAGCCCCGGAGCTCGGGTAGTGAAAAAGAGAGGGAAAAGGGGCAGCGAGAAAGCAAGAGAGAGACAGATTGTCTGGTATTCAGGTATGGAAGCGGCACAGTCACAGAGGCAGCATTAGTAAAGCGCTCAGTCTTGCACAACCCTCCCTGTACTACAGCGTGATGGTTATGGCAGCAGCTTCATCCTGGTTCCCAACCTGTGTTCCCCTGCTCGGGGCACGCAGACACAGGTGGGTGCCTCCCCACCACTGCTGACCCCCGGGGCAGAGACTGGGGGGAGCAGAGAAGCGGAAAAGGCAGAGACGGAGGGGAGAAGAGAGGGGACAGGCAGAGATTTTGGGGCGAGATCCGAGCAACCGGAGGCGGACGGATGCGGGGTGGGGGGGTGCAGGACCAGTTGCCAGGGCGTTGCCAGGGCG
>NW_009909811.1:0-7587 GCF_000696875.1 Nestor notabilis | reverse complement strand
GGCGAGTTCTTAACGAGTTCTACAAATCACATTCTAGATCACACTTTTCCCCAGTCCCAGAACTGTAAGCACCCTTTTACAATTTTTGATTGAGAGCAAAAATGTTCATCATGCATATGCATTTCAACCCTGTAATTTACTGGAAACCCTAAAAATAACAGAACACTGGGCCTGTTCTTCAACAGCAATTGATCTACTTTGAAGATGATGGAGACAGAAAAAGTTCGTGCATGTCTTCAGAGAAGTGTCTGATCAAAAGACTGATACTCAGTTTAAAGTCCTCCATAGAGATCCAGCAAGCTCTGGATCTGGCCCTTATAACCCTCCAGAAAATGGCAACACCACATTTTCAACTCTTAAGACACACAGCCAAGCAGGATGGAAAATTAAACTCAGTGTTTACTCTATAGACCACACCTCCAACATATACATGCTCTTGTACAGCACTTTTTCAGCTTCCACGTTTTGCAGCATAACAATGTGGTTTACAGGACAGTAGACTGGCATTTAAATTTGTACCCAAGAATTAACCTGTAAAAACAGCGCATTAATTATGCATGCATTGTTAATTGCTAATATGCTTCCAGATAACAAAATCTGAACACAGTTGGAGAGTTCTGTGACACATGCAATGTTTAAGTCTCAGTCTCTTCAGAGTCAGATTCTGGCTGGCTCTTCCATATTTTTCTTTTTCTCCCCCACGCCCCCAAAATAGAATTACATCTCAGTCTGCATTTTTCCTGAACTTGCAGCTGAAGCTTCCCAGCTCTCGGAGCTGCAGAGAGCACATCTTACAGTATTAGGCACGTCAAATTTCCAAGCTGTCCAAAAAATATGCACACTCTCTCTGTAGTTCCTCTCTTCTGGCATTCAGTTGTCTATGCCCCAGCAGTGTGCCAGCATCCAGACACAGAATAAACCGAGCAAGCAATAGTTGTTTAATTTGCCTAAAACAGAGGGCAAACAAGCCCTATATTAGCTTAGGAAGAAAAGTAGGATTTTTTCCTGGAAATCATATGGCAATATTGTTTTCCAGTGTTTTACTCATCTTCATACATAATTTTCTCAACCATTATCCCAGCAGTAGAATAATCCACAACATATCTTCCACTCCTCATTTCGGCATGCAAATTAGAAAGCTATTTTTAATGGCTTACTAAAAGTTACAATATAAAAGAATGCTTTTCCCATTCTCAAAACCCTGATGATGCTACTGTCCATTTCTGAATGCAGAATGTACAGTGATCTCAGAGCTGAATAAGGCAAAGTGCCTTCTCAAATGTCTTTTCGAAGCAGGCTGATCACAGAACTTGACTTCAATGTTGCCATCGCTGAATGCCTCCCTCCTGGCCTCATCTGAGTCCATGGGGTCCCTCTGAGAAATGCTTGCCTTCTGCTGCCTCATGGTAATCCCCGAGTTGCCAAGTTGCCTGGTGGGTGATGTGCTTTCTTTGACCATGCAGAAGCAGATGGCAGACAAAAAATTTTTCTTGAAGTTTTCATTCATGAAAGCATACACAATAGGGTTGCAAATAGAATTGAAGAATCCTATAATCTGAACAATTGCAAAGATCATTTTGACTGTCACATCATCATACTCCTTTTCAAAATTACCTGGAAAGGAAGAAGCAAACATGCTTTGTAAGCACAGAATGGCATTAATGTCTTTTTAGCCTAATTATATCCAGTCTGGCATTAGAAGCTCTCATTTAAAGTCAACAAAAGACCTTGCTGGAAGTTCTTAATATTAGCAATAGGGTTTTATCAGCAAGGAAAATCACAATCTCTACCACTCAGTCCTGCTTTGTGCGCATGTAAATAAGGACAGAGACATTCAAAAGAGGCAATTAATGAGTCAAAAAATTTGCCCAATAACCAAGCAATAGAAAGCTTCCAGTCTGCAAAGCATAGCCTCATTTATTCAAGTTGTTATTCCAGCTCCAATTTCAAATCCATATAAAAATGCACAAGTACTTTAACACCACTCCTTGTCTTACCACTAACCACACAGCTTCTTTCTCTGTGCTGTCACAGATCAGCTCATGGAAGCAAAAAAATGCATCATCTTGGTCACATCTCTCACTTTTTAAATCACTGAGATCACAGAAGACTCAATTTCTTGAATTCCAATACTTGACAACCAAATTCTGGTTTATATGGCAAGTAAAATAAAGGCCTTGCAGCACCTGAAATAATTCCCAAAATCAGCAATGAAAACAACAGCAAACACTGTTACGGGCAACCTTAACGTGGGACAATCCAGACAACTTTAATAGTTACAGCTTCTGCACTTTGGATTCCGCCCAGGCATAAGCATCATTTGGTTTAGCTGACTGGCTGCAGGACTAGTGATTTATCTACTGCAACCTTATTTGTGACAGAAGACGAAGAAATAGCTGCTGCCTTTGGCAAGTAAAGTACAACACCTACTGCAAACTTCCTCTTGCTCCTACACATAGTCTGCTGCATAGTCCCACTTGCTATCCCACTACCCATTCAGGATATGGGAGATGAACAGTGCAAGTCCTCAGAGAAGAGGGCAAATACCAAAAAGCAAAGATAATAAGCATTATATGCACTTCCAAGCTAAGTATCCAGTCAAGACCAGTGGAAAAGCTCAACTGGATTCACTGGGTATTATCGCTACGATGCCCAGTATTTATACTTCCAATATGTCTACCTCATTGAAAACAGGGCAAGTTTTTCCATGAGCATTGCAGATCCGTCTATCACAGATTTGAAAGTATTTCTTGTTGTTGGCTATGTATCTCCATTACAAGACATATCTGGGATTTATAAGCACAACATTAAACTTTGCTAGCCAAAGGTATCCTATAGCCAAATGCTCCAGTAGAACCAGCTTTTCACAACCTGAAGTTCCATTATTAAACAACAAAACCACAAAAAGCAAACAAACAAAAAAAATCCCACAAATAAAAGCTATGTTGTAGGACACATGGCAGATACTCACTGTATTCTATCATCATGTGAATCACATGGAAAGGGGCCCAACAGACTGCAAAGAGAAACACCACCGTCACCATCATAACAATTGCTCGCTTCTTCTTCCTGAAATTGCATCAAGACATTCCATACTGAATCACTAATAACTGACTGGTAGTTACATGTGTCTCCAAATTAGATCTGTAAGTTATGTTCTGATGGTTGCAGATGCAAACAAAACCCTGGAAGAATGCCCAGAAGTACACAGCTCCCTCTGAAACAAAAAAATGCAGGATCATGTAAATGTAGTACACCAATTAACACCTTTTATTTCTCTCTTTTGGGAAAGCCAGACACTTGGCAGCTGAAGCAGTGACATCAGTGTAACTTGCAAGGCATTTTCACTCTATTCAAGCACATGCAATTCCAATAGAAAGAGATGGGGGAAAAACAAAACCCAAGCAAAATAATTAAAAGAACCAAAACAAAACCAAACCCATGGAATTCCATTAATAGCTCAAAAAATAAGAGTTCCTTCCTAGATCTGAGAGCACCTTCCTAGATCTACAGCACCTGATTACACTGAGAATTTGACACAGAGTAAATGAATCTACATCTGCAACATTCAACCATTGCTGGTAGGTGAAGTGCTAGAGTAACAGCTAGAAGCACACTTTCTGCCTCCACTGTAATATCTCACAAACTCAAGGTATACATGAATTTACTGTCATCCCCAAATGGATATATAATTCATATAACTACCTTTATAGATCCCAAGATGGATCTCTCGCTTGAGCTAAATAAGCAGCACTTAACTGGTAACAGTTACAGGATCTACTCCCTACTTTGTGAAAGTAACATGAGTAGCAGCCCAAAGATTACATGACTCCTTAACTCCTGTGAGGTTGCACCCTCCATCAGTTCTGATTTACAACGGTCAGCTTCCTTAGGCCCTTTTTTAGACAAATATCTAGGGAGGGAATCCTTGATCTTTAAGCTGCTTGTCAGTATTCATCCTACAGTCAATACTTCAGGTGATACTCTCTTCAATGAGCAGAACCATTAAGAATTTAGGCAACATATCAATTTGTTAAATGGAAAGGAAAAACATGAGGCAGTCTTAAGTGCAACCCATATTTAGTGCTATATAGCAAAGTTGGTAATCATTGATTTTCATAACTTGTCAGACCATTACCATCTGGATAATCTTATGCAAACATCTGAGAACACTCAAAACTCTTCGGAAGCTGTAAGAAGTTCAACTGTAACAAAGTAGCTTTTGAATTCTGATTTTTCCCCCCCATATGCCAATTTAAGTTACAATAAGATCATAAAGAGGCGTTCACAGTCTCAGAATTATATATGGAACTTTCCAAAGAACATATAAAGACCATGTAGCAGCAATTTGCCCAAGTCATGTTCTAACTCATGAACCCTATCTTGTAAAAACAAGCATTTCACACTGTATAATATGAGATCTATTGAAAGAGCTTGACTTCCAAGGTGTGCCTACACTATCCTTTGAAGAAAACAATCTATTTAGGTTGCCTTAAATTGGGTACCTAAGTGTTAAATAACTAGCTAGCTTTAGAAAACTGGTCTATACTTGTAGACTTCCCAACAGACAGACAGCTTTTTCCATTTTTTTGCTTGTTTGTTTGGGTTTGTTTTGTTTTGTTTTTTTTTTACACTCTTTTTACTCTTTTTCAAGAACTGCTGGGGGGTGGGGTGGGGAAACAACCCAACAAAAAAAGCAACTACAACAACAACAAAAAAAAAAAACCCACAAAAAAAAAAAAAAACTCCAAAGCTTTCCAGAAGTAAAAGTTCCAAGTGAATTTTACTTTACAAACCTTGATATTTTAGATATTTCACTCCCATGAATGGTTTGAAGAACTGAAGCATCTCCCACTCGTTTCTTAATCCAGAGTTCATAGCCAATTTTAGTGTACAAAAAGAGCATCAGCATCAGTGGAAGAAGGAAGAGTATGACCAGAATAAAGGTTGTATATATCTTCTGATAAATTGGACTGGCCCATTCTTCCAAGCAACAAACATACACCTTTTCATATAGAAAGTCATATTTAACCTGTAACAAGTGTAAGGGAGACAAGTCACTACAGTATTCACCCCCAGTGGAAAAAACCAAGCACATTAAAATATTCCTTACTCTTAATACAACTACCACCATTAATCAGAGAGACTTTTCAAAGTGACAAAATTCTCCCATGTACTTTTCCACATGAAATATTGGTTGGTCCAAGTTGACAGAGAGAGGTCCATAGATGCTCTGATCTCCTCCTCTAAACTTCCTTTTTTTTTTTTAAATGAAGACTTTCAAAGGAGACCTTGGCTATATGTTTTGCAGGTATAGATGGGTACACAGAAACCTCACATATTAATCACTTAAAAAAATAAACCAAGTTTGTTAAAATTCAGACTCACGAGCTGCAGATTCTGACAAGCCGTTCCCTCCCACCCTCACCAAAAGTGTATGGTAACTCCTTAAACTATAATGGGCATTTTAAACTAAGCACAGTTCTTCCAAATCTCAGAGAATACTATATAATCCTCAAACAGTCATCTAAGCCTTACACTGCTGTGTGCCAGTGCACCTATAAACTGAAAGTAAGCCCTAGTGGAATTCACAGATCTAATTACTGCTCTTTGAAATAACTGGGGAGCGTAGACATGACTAGTCCCTGCTGGCAGTCCTTCTTCCAGTGCACACAAGTGCTAATCCTTGGCCTCTGTCATGCTGGCACACAGAACAACAGCTCCACTTCTTTTATCGCGCTCATTTCTTAGGAGTTTATTCAGTTTCACTGCTGAAGGTAGGAGAAGACCCAGGAAGGACTGCTTTTCAAATGTAAATTTCCATTTCACCTAACATACCTCAAGCCGCTGCACATGCCACATAGGTGACCCAACAATAAGTGCCAGCAACCAGACCATGCCTGTAAACAAATATATCTTTAATACTTTGTACAACAAGCAGCATAAGTTTTGGTACAAACAGTTTAATAGCTTCATCTTCAAGAAGTCAGGCAAAGTAGACAATTTAAATAAAGCACAGTTTTATATGAGGCATACATCAGTCATCATTCACATCAAGAACTAACACCATGCTCTTTTGTTACCAGTTTTCTTTCTCTCAATCTACCTTCATTTACTGGTAATCAGGTGTAAAAGGCAGCTTAATTTACATGACCAGGATTAAATATGTTCTCTTTGTGTTACAACGGAAGGACCACAACAGCTGCCAAAAGTTTATCAGAGTCTTGGTTAAGTCAGTCTTTTGACCAGATTCCAAGTCTATTGTCAGGGTTTTGGCTAGTAATTACTACACATAACTGTACCTATAGGCACTATCCTTGAGCCATTTTATACATGTTACCAAATTTACCATTAAGTCTATCTCTGATTCACTGGTCATACCAGTGCCTCCGGTCTGCCATGCCATCTACACCAGCTACACTAAAGATTATGTCTCTACACACATGATTACTGGAGGTGCTTAAAATCTTACCAAGCATTGTGAATGCTCTTTTATTGGTATACTGCCATTTCATTTTTAGTGGATGCACAATTCCCTGGTGTCTTTCCACAGCAATGCAGGTCATGGTAAGAATCTCAGTTACAATGGCAGTGGATTGAACAAACGGTACCATCTTGCAAGCGAAGGTACCTGCAATAGTCAGAAAGTAAGGTATGCTATTGTTGCAGTTCATGAAAAAGCTATTAATACCAGACTATTATTAAAGTGTTATTGTGCAAAAACAACAGACTAAGATGCTTAGATGTATTTTACCAGCTGAACTGCCAAGTCACCCTTGAAGCTATTCATCAAATGCAGCTTTTAGTAGTCACTCTTCCACTGTACACACTATCTGCAAAACAAAGACTTCTAATGACCCATTTTCTTGCCCTCTATCAGTCTGACACTTATTCCTATTTCACTTTTGGCCAAGTCTTCCACCACCTATTTTCAAATATGCCAAATTACAGGGATATTTATTACCTTTTATCTTGGCAGATTAGTCTCCAGTTTTATGTAGGTATTAGCGTTACCATTTTAAAAAATTACCTTTTCTGCTGTCACAAATACATTCCTTCTGCTCATTTAAATACTACTCTCTTCATACACTTCAGCACTTGATGCATCAATCTGCCAAGTGATACATATATATAGGAGTCCTCTAAGAGGTATATCATAAGAGGTGTATCATCTTCTTCATCTTTCTGTTCTCTAAGTCCCCCTCTTTCCCAATTAACACATTACGTTAATGACGCTGTACAAATTAAATGCAGCTCCCTGACTGCATTTTCACAGCTGTATAGGTTCCTACTGTATTTATGCACAGCTACCACAAATCTTCATCTTTCACTGCTGCTATAACTTCCCAAAAGTACATATTCAATTCTTAACATAGTAGTCACTCTCCATTACTCATCCTCAAGTCCCAGCCATCTTTGAAACTGTGGTGTAAATTATCCTCTCAAAAACCTCATGCTAACACCTTTCCCAACCAACTTCTCATTGACTCATTTTCTGACCTTGCGATAATTTTGCATGTCCACATTCTCACAGTTCCCTTGCTTTCTTAAAGTTCAGTATTGAGACAAGGAAGTACAAAATGAAAT
>NW_009909810.1:38133-53956 GCF_000696875.1 Nestor notabilis | reverse complement strand
ATATAATAAATTAAAATTATATATAGTAAATTGATATTATGGAGTGAGGGATGATTCCTGCTACTGGAAGAACAGCAATCAGAATGGAGGTCTATGTGTGAAAGAAGTCTTTGTAACCCTACTGCATACACAGGACTGCCTAAGTATTAGTTTTTCAGATCTCTGGAAACTGTGCTAAACTTGTATGTGTTTGATCGCATGTGTGGAAGACCTGGGGACTCCAGATGGCATAGCCTTTGACTGGATCAACAACAGAGTGTACTACAGTGACTACCTCAATCAGACTATCAGCTCAATGGCTGTGGATGGATCTAACCGCACGGTGATTGCGCGGGTTCCACGACCGAGAGCCATTGTATTAGATCCCTGCAGAGGGTATGTGTAGCAGTTTGTATACTTTGACTGTAGGTGAAACTACTGATAAGACTTTGACAAACACTGGCAGATACTTCCTGCTCTGAGCCCTAAGTTCTAACTGTGCATAAGTGTCCTAGACCTAACTTTTTAGGTTTAAGTTTTCTAAGCTGATCTCAGCCTCAAAGATTTGAGTTTCCTGAGATTTTTAGAATACTGATGAACGTGTAGTGCATGAGGCTCCACTTACTGATGGTGGGAGCCAGGTGCTGTGGGTAAATGAGAATGATGTTCAAAGCAGGCGTTTGTCAAGCAACTAACCATCCTCCATTTGCTGTGTAAGGCAAAATCTTGTAAGTTTCTTCAAGAATACGACAGAGATCTTTCTATGTAGAGTCTTTCCCTTTTTCTGTGATATTTTCTGAGTGCCTCAGCCGAATTCTGGTTTCAGTATCAAAGCATTTCCTGAGAGATTGGGTTATTACCGTATTTCTAATTTCATTATTAATTATACTGTATTTCAAATTAAGAAAGAGAGAGATGAATTGACATTATTGAATTCTCATAGAAGCTGGAAAAATCTTTCTGAAGTTCACTCCTGTGGATCCCAGTGACCCTTGCTTGAAGATTCTCTTGTCAATGTGTGGGCCAAAATGGAGGAATTAGTTATTTTCCACTAGTTTTGCACTGCACATTTCAATGAGGGATGGCAGGATAGTAATATCCTAGATAAGAGCTTTGTGAGCTTTGTTTGCTGAAAATATAATCTTGTAATCACGTTATTGACAGGTATATGTACTGGACTGACTGGAGTTCAAATGCAAAGATTGAACGAGCTACACTAGGAGGAAACTTCAGAACACCTATTGTGAGCTCCAATTTGGTATGGCCAAATGGGCTCACCCTGGACTATGAAGAACAGCAGCTATACTGGGCTGATGCAAATCTGTATGTATTGTAACACACTTTTTGGTTTACATTTGGTTAATTTTTTAATAGATCTATTATCTATTTTTCCTCATTTTCAAAACTGCTTTTCAGCATTTCAATTGAATTTGCTGCTTTGTATTATAGAACATTAAACGTTACTTACTAGTAATGCAATGTCAAGTCTTGATGTGGAACTGCTGTGCAGTAAGAAGTTTTGCTATGCCATAGTGTAGACTTAGTCCACTGCTTTATGGCATTTGTACCCACTGGCTGTTTGTTGGTCTTATGTGCAACTCAGGACATTTATAAGCATCTTCGCTAACAGATAAAATCCCGGTGCACATTTTATATCATTCATTGCTCATGGTTAATGCCTGTCAGCTGTAGAATTTGGCATGATGTTCTTGCTGTAGCCTACCAGACAGAACTCTAACCTTCAATTTATGCCACCAGAATTTCTGCTGTTAGCAGGAAAGTTTCCTAAAATGATTTAGTTTGCATCCATTCAAGTTCACCCAGGGTCTCAGAGGAATCACTGCAGCAATCATACTTTTCCCCTCTGGTTCCTTCAACATAGCAGTTCTTTTGCCTGCTTGTCCTTTGCTGTGTAATAACTATTATGGTCAGTTCCCCTGTTGGGTCTTCTGGGAGGAAGGCATTCTCTGGATTCATCTTTGTGCAGAAAGGCAAGGCACCTGTAATGGGGTCCCCTATTTTAAAGGGAACGCAGGGTGTCAAATGAGACATCTTCTTGTCTCTTTCAAACTCTAGTGAATGGAGGTAGGGGAGCATCTGCTTAAACAGTATGAAGTCATCTTTATTCTGACTTTCATAGGGAGCGCCTTTACCTCTTTAGAAGGACAGATTCCAGCATGGGGTAAGATATGAAGACCAGACACTCAAAAATGATGTGCTCCTTAGCTCTCAATGCACCAAGAGACCACAAGGGTGAACTGTATTCTCTCCTTCATTTTTACTTTTGCTTATTCTCCTCTTGTTTATGCTAGTCTCCCAAAGGTGCTATCCCTCTTTCTCTAAAGTAGTGTTTTAGACTTTTGTTCTAGACTCCCCTGTTGCCTTGTAAGTATTGTGATACCACTGGGCACACACACAAGTCTGGAGATACATCTTGAGTAACTAGTTGTACACTGTTCCTTTCCCATATCTTCACAGTTGCTGCATGCAACATAGTAAGAATCCCTCACCAGATAGCATGTTGACACTTGGGAACTATGTACAGGGCTACCTCTAAAAAGTTCTCTGTGCCATGAAAGGGGGAAATTACCTGAGCCTGTATTGCAGGAGAGTTGCTTTTGAGCTTCTTTTGTTTTGTAGAAGTGAAATTTCACAGAAAACTGCCTTCCTGTTCTTTCATATTAAAGCTTTTACCTTATACAGTGTCCACCTATTATTATTTTCCTGCAATAATTACTAATTTTTTTTTTCTTCTCCTTAGATTAAATGTATCCTTTTCCTTCCTGCTAGTGATGACAAAGGAGAGGAGCTGTTCAGATTTTTGAGAAATTTTCTATCTGCTCATTTTCTCTTAGTGGCTGTTTCCATTCTCACTGAACTCACACTGGTAGTCTAGTGAATGCTTTAAATAGAATTGGTAAGAATTAAATTTTGTCTCTAGTGAAGACTTAAACATACAGTTGCTTTGAGGTTAGATAAAATACATTCAAGTGCTAATGGAAAGTTATTGGAGCATTTCTGTAAGAACTCTTTTGGTGACTTGAACTGAAGGAGGGAGATCACACCTGGAGTCTCCAGTAACAACATTTGGATCTTCCAACTTCACAGGCGAGAGGTATTGGCCACAGAGTGATGAACAGGGGGAGAATCTGCTGGCAGGAAGAAAATCACCAGTTATGGTATCTTTAGTCCCATGGCTTCTTTATCCTTATCCTCTGTGGAGCCATTCTAGGATTCTTACTAGCTTCTTTTCAGAAGCTTGTGTGTGAAACATGCTACAGCCTCTTAGAGAATCGTTCTGTTCCACTGACATTGCAGAAACACCACTCCACTTCTTAGGCATTATACCCTTATATGTAAGCGTATTGTACTACCTCTATCTGCTCTTCAGAGATGAGTATGAAGAGCAGTGCAGTTGAATCATGCCATACGTGATGAAGCGGAGCCAATCCCAAGTGTGTTCTTTCTGTCAGTAAGCATTTGGCAGTCCCCTCATGTGAATGTTCAGTGTGACTGAACAGTAAGATGCTTGGAGCTGCAGGCAAGGAACAGCTCATTCTTGTTCTATCTTCAATTTGGTGACTGTACATCTCATTTTCAGCATTTACTGAATATCTTGATATTTTCCATCAAGCTCTTTCTTTTCTTTTGAATAACCCCCTCTATTCCCCCTCTTGTTATCCTCATTGCAAATAACTTTTGAACATCTTCCATTTTCTCTTCTCTCGTGCTTCATTCTTGTATGATCTACCAGACAGGACTCTGTGGTAAAAGGAACCTCTAACATTTATCACGATTTTATAAACAACGCTTAGAAATAATGTCCTTGAATGAACAGTGCACATTGAGTTTCCTGGCATCAGCATGTCATCTTCTGCTTCCCCACTGACCTTTGCTGAAATGGTCATTGAGGGTGGGAATAACTGGTGGGGGAGAAGCAGTGACAAGGTGGTTGTAGGTTGTTAGTGCTGTCTGTGCAAGTAAATAATGATTCATATACAGCAGAACGTTCTTTCAGAACTTGGATCTGAACCCTGATTTTCTGTGGCTCCTTGAAGTCTTATTTGTTGGAATTTTGCTTAGCATTGCTAACACTGTTCATAAGATAGAATCAAAAATGGAAGATCAACTAGGAAGAAATGTTTATCATATGCTATCAAATTTATCATTTGTGGCTAGTAGATGCTATATATATAGTGGTGGTTATATATTAGAACTGTTTTCCCCTCCTGTATTCTTATGTGAGAAATGGCAGAAAATGCGTGTTTGTCATCTCATGAATTTTCTTGTATTTCCTGATTGTGTAAATCTGGATCTGCGGAAGATAAAATTGAAATGAAAACATGTCCCATTTCGTGGGACTGTTGGTTTTCTCCTATTGCAAGAAGTCATTAACATCATACCCATCCCCAAAATGTATTCTCTCGAAGTTTCGCATTCATTTTAGCTCTCAGTAGTGCAGCTGTTTAAACAGTTCAGTCTTCAGACTGCCAGTCCCAGTACATTATTGTGTCAGTATTACAGAGCTGCTATGATGCATTACTATTGGAAAAATTGAGATTTTTAACTCAAAACGACACCCTACATATTGGTGCACATTACTGAAATGGTAGATACTAGTTGCTGGACTAATTAAGGCATGGCTTTATTCATAAGTCCAAAGAATTCTTTCTTTTAAGATGTAATAATTTCTTTGTTATTTTAGGCAAAAGATTGAACGATGCACTCTCACTGGTACAAATCGTGAGGTAATTGTTAGCACTGCTCTGCATCCATTTGCAATGACATTGTTTGATCAGCACATATATTGGACAGACTGGAGCACACAAAGCATTTACCGAGCTAATAAGTATGATGGTTCAGATCAGATTGTAATGATCATGAATCTCCCACAAAGACCAATGGATATTCATGTCTGGGCAAAAAGTAAGCAGCAACAGTGTACCAACCCTTGCAACCAGTTCAATGGTGGCTGCAGTCACATCTGTGCACCAGGTAAGCTCTTATGCTTGATGACTGTAAGGTATTAGTGTTGCCTGTATGAGAGTTCATAATAGAATATGTTTAATATTTATTTTATTTATAAATGCAATCAAAATGATTGCCATTCAAGGTCATGGTATTTTGCCAACACATCTGGGGGTTGTGTGTGAGAATCCTCACAAATAAAAGTTCTAGGTTTCTCTAATTTAAACCAAAATACTGTTTTCTGGGGTTTTAATGTTTTTTTTTTCCTCTGGGATGAGACAGTATATACTTACCTTAGGGATATATACCAATATGTTGCATACTGAAAAGATATTTCCTACCACATATTTAAAAAGTGTTTATGGTCACCATTTCTTTATCACATGATAGTCTGAAGTCTTTACCTATTTATTTTCCAAAATAAATGTTTCTACTGACTTGTTTTAAATGTTGGACAATTAGTAAGAAGGTAGCACAAATTTATTTCTATCTACACGGTGGGGCAGGTGTCCTTTTGAGTCATGGGCTCCAGTATCATACTCTATATCGTCAGCTGCATAGTGGGGTGAGACCTGAGTGACATATGTCTCCCATCTTGTAACTCTCCTTATGCACAGCTAAGGAGAGAGTTCAAGTGTGCCAACAGGTCACCAGTCCAGATGGCCAGGAAGCCAGAATGGCAGTATACCCTGAAAAGCATACCTGTTAAAGAGCTCTTTCATGTGTTGTGGATTTTTGGAGGTCACGATCCTTGACTTTGAAAAACTCATTCCGTGCCTGCTTGTAGCATCTTAAAGGTGTTTGAAAATCTGTCTTGCCTGAAAACAACTCGAACTCGTAATTGGTTTTGAGAAGAGCAGTTAGTCTAGTGCAAGGAGTTTTGAACACCCTGTTTTGATTTTGAGGGATAGAGCCTTATCAGAGCTGGTGTAGCTCTGATATTTGAAAGCGTCAGATGCCATCTTGCAGCCACCCAAAAACTATTTGGACAAGAAAATATTAAGGTACTCCAAGTTCTCATCTCAGTACCTTTAAGGAACACTGGAATAACTCTTGTGGGTTTTAATGGGTTTTCTTATGCTTAACTGAGACAAAAATCTGGCTAAGTCACCACACTTCGAAGGAGATCTTACAGGAGTTGTGAGAATTGCATTGTCTTTTCCAGCGTTACAGCTGTGAACAGTTTCATAAAACCCTATCTAAAGCAGCAATGTTGCATTTGTTCCATTGTTTGTTTTCTTTTTAAATATTTTTTTTTTCTTTACTGTCAAACATAAATGTAGGTCCAGCTGGTGCAGAATGTCAGTGCCCCTCTGAAGGTCGCTGGTATTTAGCCAATAACAACAAGCACTGCATTGTGGATAATGGTACCAGGTGTGATACTGGTTTCTTCACATGCCTTAATGGGCAGTGTATCTCCGAGCGATGGAAATGTGACAATGACAATGATTGTGGTGATGGCAGTGATGAGTTGGAAAGTGTGTGTGGTAAGCATTTAAAATATCTTCATGAGAAAGTGGTGCATACTCTTTCTTACCTGTACTGTATTCTCACTTTTATGGCTTTATGATCAGGGATCTTATGGCTGCCATTGGAAACAATCTCTTGCTTGCTCACAGACTTGAGGTCCGAATGGCTGTTCATTTGCTCTAGAATCCAAAAGCACTGTGGTATTGAATCTTTATCACGTATAGGCGATTTCTACTTTGTTTAATTCAAATCTGTGTTTTACTTTTCATGCAGTCCGTTTTGCAGCTGTGTTTGCCCTGGCAGGTAAAAATATTGTGATTTTACTTGTTACTTTGTCACAGAGCTTAGATTACATTGTATCCATGTATATTCTTACCTATTTACTTATTTATCCATTTATTTTCTCTGCAGCTTTCCATACTTGTCAGCCAACAGCTTTTACCTGTGGTAATGGGCGATGTGTGCCCTATCATTACCGCTGTGATCACTACAATGACTGTGGGGATAACAGTGATGAGGCTGGCTGCTTGTTCCGAACTTGTGACTCCCACACAGAGTTTACTTGCAATAATGGAAGGTGTATTTCTCTTCAGTATGTCTGCAATGGAGTGAACAACTGTTACGATAATGGCACATCAGATGAGAGGAATTGCCGTAAGTTTATCTTACATACCTAGTGCCTCTTTGAGTTTGAGTCTTTGGCTGAAGGAGAGGTAAATGTATTCATGTGTGAAGAATCATGACAAAATCAGCAAAGAGGATAAAGGACTTCTTCATTTACATTATAGATTCTGCTTTGTGTTATTTGGAGGAAGGAGAATTGTTAAAAGATATTCTGGAGTATCCTAAGATATTACATAATAACCATTGCTCTAAATAGTCTGCCTTGATGTAACATACTCTCTTGCAGGACATACATTTTTACAGGACTAGCCTGGAGTTTGACAGTGGATTTTTACTTTGTGTCATGCTATATTAATTATACGAGATTTAATCATCATGAGTATATATTATGACTTTTATGCAGACACAGTTTATATTTATTCTGTTTAAAATTATATGCTTTGTAGCTCTCAAAGTTTCAGTAATGTTTGTTTTCCTTAAGATGTAAATTGTGATTAGTTCAATATTGACTACTGTTGCAGTTAATCGAACTAATCATGTCTTTGCATTAAGATTACGTTCTTCAGTGGAAAATTTATAGCTGGAGTTAGAGAAATAGATGAAGATATATTTAGTGAATTTTTTTTTTACGTGTTTTTATGTTCACTGATAGGTGCTTTTTTTTTTCATATATTTGTAACTTCTTTATTTTCCCCAGTTAAATCTGAATATTTGAAAGTCCTAGTCTATTAGTCATTTGTAGTTGGTCTGATGATTCAGACAGTACCAGCTGGTTGCAAATGCAGGCATTACAGTGTGAATACATGTCAGTTTACGTTCCCTCACACACAAGTATTGGCATGTGTTTCTTTGATCATGTTTTTGTCAGGATTTCTGTCAATAAAAGCAATTGTCTAATTGTTTCCATATGGCACAAGCAGTATGAGTGCAGTTTAGCAAGCGAGTGAGGTGGGACTCTTTTAACAATATTATTTATCTTTCAATGAGATGCAGTGTAACAATACTAAGAAAAGCTCTAAAGAACTTTTGTTTGTCCCTCCTTAAAGCGGAGCGCACTTGCCAGTCTGGTTATACAAAATGTCAAAGCACAAATATTTGCATTCCTCGAACTTATTTGTGTGATGGTGATAACGACTGTGGAGATATGAGTGATGAGAGCCCTACTCACTGTGGTAAGTTCATAGGGCTTCTGTTAATTTTCTCGTACTTCAGTAATTTATTCCACTGCTCTTTGACATAACTCCAGCTGTTCTTAAAACATCTACTTCTGTAATACTGAAGAATTGTAAGGCATATGCATTTTATTATTACCTCTCAGTTATCTAAATCATGCTTATATCTAATAAAGAAGATCATAATTTTTTCAGCATTTTTATACAGCATTTGAGGGATCATTCCTTCTGCTTATTTTGCACTGTCTGTCTCCTTTATGGTTTTACAAGGTGCTTCAGTATTACAGTGATTTGGCTTTTTTTGGAACTTTCACATTGGGATATTTTTCCTTCTAATCATAATGAATAGCATACAGTCTCAAATGTAATTTCTTTTAGCTCTTTCATATACTTACGTATGCCTTACAATATGATTTGTTGTTCACTGTAGCTTTCAGTTATTGTATAGAAGTGTCTAGTTTTCAACCAGTCTTAATTACAAAGCAGCTTATCTTTGCTACTACAGAGATTATTAGGTAGCAGTTAGAGGTAGTACTTTTCCTGTATAAGATGTTTTGGATCAGTTTATAAAACATAATGGCTATTTCCAGATAATGATTTAATTTTAGTATTGCCTGAGTGGATTACTTTTTGCTTTCACTAGTTTTCCTAAACGTATCTGTCTTAAATTAACCAGGCTACAGGTTTTCTAAAGTATGAGTTCAATTTTTCTAGTCAGAACATGGCCACTTTTATCTATGGACCCCTGTATGTCAAAAATATGTGGCTATATATACTGACATAGTGACACTTGTGCTGCTCATGAAAGTTGTGCGTTGTCCCTTTTGCTGTTTATGTCCCAGCACTGCTGAATTATTTAAATTGGGAAGTGGTGAAGGGGAAGAAAGGAGAGAAAGGGAGAATGGGAGATCAAAGAAGACCCAAGACATTAATGAGCAATGTGTTAATTGCCTTTGATTTCCATCATTAAATGCACATAGAAAAGCAAGCTAAAAGGCCAGACTGGGTCCTTTTTGATACCTTGAAACCATCAGAGGGTGCAGGAAAGTATCTGTAACTACTGAAGAAATTATCAAACCCACTCTATATGCCAGGGGGCTAAAGTGCAAAAGGAATACTTGCATTGTGCTTACCTGGAACTGTTCGGGGTTACAGTTTGTTCTTCACTGCCTGTCCTGTTTGAACCACGACACTGCCATTAAAAGATTCCTACCTGCAAGAGAAGAAAAATCAGTGGGGGAACAAGGAAAGCAATATCTACCATGAGATATTAGTTCCTTACTGCACATTGTGATTCCTTGTAAAGCATAGAGTCTGCTACCGCCTGGTTTGGGCACCGGCGAAATGAGTATATTTGACTGTGCTCATTTTCTTGTGCACAAATCTCAAGTATGAATGTAGAACATATTTACACTTGCTGCACGCAATGCCGTTTCCAGACTAAATTCTGTATACTTATTAGCTGATATTTACACCCAAGGAGAGAATTAAGCCCATTTTTTTGCATACAAAGATCAAGTTTGTACAATGAACTCATTGCAGATAGGCTGTGAAAAGACGTCCTTCCTAGCATAATTTTTTCTCTTTCTTTTTTGGGGTCTGTAATGTTTTTGCATAACATGGACTCAAAAGCAACTTAAAACAAGTTGGAAAGGTAACAGAAAGAAAGAAGTCATACATAGGTTTTTTCTTCCAGTCTCACTAACTTGCACAAATAATGAGTTTCGCTGTACATCCGGACGTTGTATTCCTGCTCATTGGTACTGTGATCAAGGAATAGACTGTGCTGATGGCTCTGATGAACCTGCCTCTTGTGGTAAGTTTATACTCAGAAGATACAACACAATGGGTTATGGGAAATCAGTAGTTACTCTCTTTTTTTTTTTTTCTAGCTTGAAATAAGGAAATAAGTATATTCTGAGGTTTATTCACTGACTCTAAATGATATGAGTCACCAAGTAGTTCATGTCTTAAATGATTAAGTCTGGGTATGGAATATGAAGGCTTTTAATTGCAACAACTGATTACTCTTAATGTAATTACTGTTAATGTATAACCTCCTGTGTCTTTGTAAGACTGCGATAGTGGTGAATCAAGTAACAAAAAGTAGCAAGTATTTTGATATTGTATTGGATGTAAAAGCAGATGTTATGCTACACAGGAAGTGTGTGTGCAGTATTGCATTTTTGGGGAAAATGGGATGCAGAGGAACATTGCTGACACAGTATAAGGTAGACTATCATAGTATTACAGTAAGCAAATCCTGTGTTTACAATAGAAACTAATGGTAATAAGCAGAGTGGCAGGGAAGTAGGTGAAAAGAAGTATGTAATCTCCAGGGAAGAAGAGGAGGGGCTAAAAGAAGTCACTGAAAATTGGTATTACAAAATTCTCATTTTTCTCACTACAAAAGTTGGCATAACATGAAGCAGAACAGATTCTTCTGTGTTTGAAGCAGGGCTAATAGCTTACTTTGCTGGAGTTTACCTTTTGTTTAAGAAAATGTCTTGTATCTTATACCTTAACTGTCTTACATTTAAACTTCGGTTTTACATGTCACTATCATAAGATTCTCCCTAAAATATGTTTGTCGTTAGATTTTCATGGCAGTACAGGTTACTTTAACAAGCAAAGTGATTGTGTTCATTTTTAAGTGCCCCGAGCACAGACTTGTTCAAGCGACCAGTTCAGATGTGATGATGGCAGATGTATCCCAGCAACATGGATCTGTGATGGTGATAATGACTGCGGGGATATGAGTGATGAGGATCAAAGACATAATTGTGGTGGGTGCTTAATGCAAATAGATACTGCACTTTGTCCTGCAAGTATTTTTTAGAAAACAACCAGCCCCAAACCCCCACCCTCTGCCAATTTTTCTATTCATAAAACTGCACATTAAGATAAGGTGCACTCTTCCTGTACTTTCTTTTTCATTATATTGAGTTAAAATAGAATATTTTACTGTGGGAGGTTAATTGTTCTAATTTTGTGATTACTCTTCTTTGAATATTTGAGTTCAAATGGCGGTATAATTAACCTGGGTTGTTTGTGTGATCTGGGAAGCAATAGCAGCTTCATTTGAGGTACTCGCTGGTTGTCATGCACTATATCTTGTGTGTGCATATTAATAACCACATGGTTTTGGCATAATTTCTTTAGAGATTAGTAAGTAAAATAAGCATGGCTTTTTAGAGGGTGAACAAAAGGAAAGAGGTTCACCAAGCCTGGTTCTGCTCCTTGATTCTTTTAACAGTAGATGGATACATTTACCCTCCTTGTTCTCTCTGAACGTGCAGCAAAGTATGGCTCTGTTGCAGATTACAGATGGATACCTGGGCTCTGTGTGCGTAGTGGGAGAGTGTCAGTGAACATGCTTTTCTTTCAGCAAACCGCAACTGCACAGCAGCAGAGTTCACATGTGCCAACAATCGACCCCCTCTTAGGAGGTGCATTCCTCGGGCATGGGTCTGTGATGGTGATGCTGACTGCAGTGATGCATTTGATGAACACCAGAACTGCACACGAAGATCTTGCACAGAAAATGAATTTACTTGTAATAATGGCCTGTGCATTCGAAACACATACAGGTTTGTCACTACCTGAGCTGCTTCAGGAATACTCAAAATTTGCTTAAAATGAAGGAGCTAATTCAAAAATTTTTTCACACTATTTACTTGTTAAGTAGATTTACATACTGTAATGATAGTATTTATCTGCTCTGCATTCATGCATTAGTTTTAACTTAAAAATGCTCTGGAATTTTCTGTTAATGTTCCTAGTGCTCACCATGAGCACTGAATCCTTTTCCTCGTGCCTAGTAATCTCTCTTGGGGTGATTCTGTTCAGCTTGTAATGTATATAGGGAGTACAAGCAGATCTCAGAGAATCATATTCTGTATAATATGAATCTGATTTCTGAAAGTCTCTTTCATTGGAGCCAATAATACCTGGCCGCCTTTGGAAATCAGGAGAGTGTACCTATCCGTCTGCCCTAAAGACAATGATTGTCTTCTTATATTTGAAAAAAGTGTTCATCCTTCTTCAGATGTGACAGGCGGAATGACTGTGGTGACAGCAGTGATGAAAGGGGATGCATCTATGAACCCTGTCAACAGCACCAGTTTACTTGTCAGAATGGGCGCTGCATTTCCAAGGCCTACATCTGTGATGGGGATAATGACTGTGGTGATGAATCTGATGAGCTGGAACATCTCTGTAATACACCAGAAGCAACTTGCTCTCCTCATCATTTTAAATGTGACAATGGAAACTGCATTGAAATGGTTAAAGTCTGCAATCGCTTGGATGATTGCTTAGATAATAGTGATGAAAAAGGATGTGGTATGTGTAGATTGATTTGTACAGTCTTACTTAATTTAAAATGCTTAGGCAGCCTTAAAAAAATAATTCTTAAGACATTTGCTTATTTGCAGTCATAGTCTATCTACTCTCAGAGGGATTAGAAGAAATTTTTATATCTAAATTTTTGTTTCAATTAAATCATACTTCTTGTATTGTTTTAACAAACCATGAAAATTAGCTAATTACATAAACTAAATTTAGTTTAGACATTGTTATGTGTTGCCCTTTCATTTGCAAAATGCACCATTCATAAGTATGTGTTTTCAATTCAGTGTGCTTGGTGGCAGACCTCTAAGGTGCTAGAATACTTCTGTATTAGATTACATTCTTTTCCTTGCTCTTTTATTACAGCAGCTCAGATTCATATTCAGCATTTCCAGGGGCTATCAGGGAGAGAGAGACAGAGTACATTGGAAAGTGACTGCACTGTTTTCTCTGCGAGCTGGTTTCTTGAATAGAACTCTTTTCCTTCCCCAGGTATAAATGAATGCAGTGACCCTTCAATCAGTGGATGTGATCATAACTGTACAGACACACAGACAACTTTCTACTGTTCTTGTCATCCCGGCTATAAACTTATGTCTGATAAACGGACTTGTGATGATATTGATGAGTGCAATGAAACTCCATCAGTATGTAGCCAGATTTGTGAGAACACAGCTGGCTCCTACATCTGTAAGTGTGCCCCAGGCTATATCCGGGAGCCTGACGGAAAAAGTTGCCGGCAAAATAGTAATATCTCCCCATACCTTATTTTTAGCAACCGTTACTATCTGAGAAATCTCACAGCAGATGGCCAGTCTTACTCTCTCATTTTGCAAGGACTGAGAAATGTGGTCGCACTGGACTTTGACAGGGTGGAAAAGAGGTTGTACTGGATTGATGTGGGGAGGAAGGTCATTGAACGAATGTTCCTAAATGGAACAAATAAGGAGGCAGTGATAAGTGATGATGTGCCCAACGGGGAAGGTATCGCTGTTGACTGGGTTGGCAGGTAAGAAAATACACTTTCTGTCTTTCTAGACTACTAAGAAAATGATCTGTGAGGAAGTTTATCTTAGGGTTTTCTCCCACTTCATGTGAAATTCCTGATGAGAGCTGAAATGATTTAGTACTGTGGATGTAGTCTTATATAAGTGGACTGGAATTGTCTATCAGCATCTAATCTGTTACATGACACTCCTTAATAGCTGTCCTATCAAGTATTCTGAGGTTATATCAGAGTTTGTCTCTCATCAATAATGAAGTGCATATGACCCTTGGGAAAAACTTGTTAGGAAATCATTAATGAACAGACTAGGCAAGCAAGCAGGTGGGATGTTACATGTGGCTATGGGGTAGGGATTCTGAGCTTAGGCTCTCTATTCCTTCACTAGCATTTGTTGGGTTTGGGATGCAGGCCTCACTCTATGCATAAACAATATGTTGCAACAGGTAACTAGATTCCAATAAAGTAAGTAATAATAAACTTTAATGAAATTTGGCTCCTGTGCCAATGTGAAGAGCATGTTTCTTTTGCTCTTGAAAAATGCATCTTTAACTCTCAAATAACATGATCCATGTCACTAGCTGTAAGGAGGGCAGTATGAGGGTGGTGTAATTGGAACTTATTTTGCATTATGGTAATTTTTTAATTGCCTGCTGTGTGTCAAAAAGTAATCTGATTTACTTCCATAGAAATTGTCCTTATGTGGTGCCCTTCCTGACAGTGTTTTTGGCTGTGTTTCATCAGGTTTTGCTTTCTGAGTGTGGTACTATCAGGTTGAAAGGTTTAAATATCATGTGTCAGATTTTGCAAAATAATGAGAATCATTCAAAATGTCACATTTAGAACTCAAATGAGAGTGTTTATACGAATATGTCATAGAATCATAGAATCATGGGATGGTTTGGGTTGGAAGGGACCTCAAAGCTCATCCAGTTCCAACCCCCTGCCATGGGCAGGGCCACCTTCCGCTAGACCAGGTTGCTCAAGGCCCCATCCAACCTGGCCTTGAATACTTCTAAGGGTGGGGCATCCGCAGCTTCTCTGGACAACCTGTTCCAGTGTCTCACCACCCTCATAGTGAAGGAATTTTTCCTAATGTCTAATCTAAATCTCTCCTCTTTCAGTTTAAAGCCATTCCCCCTTGTCCTGTCACTACATGCCTTTGTAAAAAGTTCCATTCCAGATTTCTTATAGATGAACTGGAACATAGAACAGATGTGTTCCAGCCCTCTGAGCATTTTAATGGCCCTCGTCTGGACTCACTTAATGTCATTATAATAGTTTTTATTTTTAAACCCGTTTGTCTCTAAACCTAATGATATTTAATGTTGCCAGCAGTCCCAAATTCTTTATGATTCATGGAGAGGTAAGGAAGGAAAAGCCTAATTTTAGCTGAAGTGGTCCTACTGCTCCATTATTAATACAGTTGCTGAATTATTTCAGCTACCATTAGTTATGTCTTCAGTCAGTTTTTGTTTAGGTGTTTCAAAAAGGCTGGAGGAAAATAAAATAGTTGATGAGTTTTTCCACTCATTTTCAGCACAAGGAGAGGACTGGAGGATGCCATAAAGTACAGGATAGGGAAGAATACCTTCTCCTCCTCCCTGGTGGGGATGCTACTGCTCAGGGTGGTGTAGACAGAGATTGTATCTGTCAGGCTTTATCTGGAATGGCCCTGTGGATGCTGGCCAGCTGTGCAAACAATTTCAAAATAGCCTGCTGTATTTTTAATTAAATGCTTTGTTTTGTTGCAGGCTTTTTAAAATCATTGCTCCAGCTTGCATGGTTTCATTGACTACAACTGTGTACACTTCTATGCAAAGTAATAGAAGTGTTAGAAAATTCGAGGTGAAGTTTCAGCACTTGAACTGTTTTTTAAAAGGAGAACCTGGCATGTGTTCTACCTGTTTGATGAGAGCAGAGGTGGCATCATGGAACAGACTATGATCCTTTCCAATACTTCACAGCCCTGGTCACAATCCATTGCACTACATGTCTGTTTTCCTGCTCCATTTTGCTGGCCATTGTTGGTAGGAGAGGAAGAGAAGAAAAAGGGGGCTTAGGAATCTATAGACAAATAACACATAATTACTCAAATCGGCAACTAAGTTTGAATTTGGCACCAATGACTGTGGATCCAGGAACAGCAGGAAGGAAAAGGGCAGTCTGGAGCACTGTGTAGAAGACATGTCAGTTCAGTATGTGTATTCTACCTTTACACTGGATATATTGCTTTTAGGCACATACCCCCCCCCCC
>NW_009909810.1:21658-38102 GCF_000696875.1 Nestor notabilis | reverse complement strand
GTGCACCCGCCCCCCCCCCCCCCCCCCCCCAGAATAAACAAAAAACAAACAAACAAAAAAAACCCTGAAATTTTAAGATGCTGTGAAGCAAAATAAACCAAAACAAGTAAATGAGAGTAAATAAATCAACTCTAAATCATTTCAGAAAATTGTACTGGGTGGATGCCTACAAAGATTGTCTCTATGTCTCTGAACTTGATGGAAGATTCCGGAAAAGACTAGTGGACCGGTGTGTGGATGCCAACAACACTTTCTGCTTTCAGTACCCCAGAGCAATTGTTGTTCATCCAAAATATGGGTATGACAGTTCAAGAGTGCTTTTCCTTTCTTTTGCAAATAGTCTTGCACCGTCTTTAAAAATCTGAAATAAATTTTGCCTGCCTGCACTTAAATTTGCATGGCATTAGATCTTAGTTGCGGCTTAGTAAAACTAATAGCTTGCCTTTTACAGGTATATATGCAGGGCTGTCAGATAGTGTTGAAAGTGGAATTTGGTTCCATGTGGGCAAGGAAGTTTTGATTGCACGGCTAAAAAGGTTGTTGGAAGTGTGTGTGTGGTTTGATAGATGATGGGGCTGCTAGTTGCACTCTTTGAAGATAACTGTGATCATGCAATTGTCTGCTGTAGCAGTTAAAGTACTGAATATATTAACTTTTTTATTATCTTCCTCAATCTATGCTTTAGTTCTTTTGCAAGAAATACTGTATTTGATTGTGGCTTCTAATATTTACTTCAGCATGTTTTTACTACAATCCTAAGGATTAATTATTTATTTGAACAGACAGATCTACTGGACAGACTGGGCAGATCGAGCCTATATTGGACGAGCAGGCATGGATGGCAAGGAGAAGACAGTGATTATTTCTACAAAGTTGGAGTGGCCCAATGGACTCACCATAGATTACACCAATGACAAGCTCTACTGGGCAGATGCCCATCTAAATTACATTGAGTATGTATGCAGAAAGAATAAAACAAGTGAATAATTCCTCATGTCAAATTGCAGTGGTAGCATTTATAGATGCTGTAGGCATCTATATTCACATTTCTACCTACATATACGTATTTCTACCTACTGACTCTGTAGGAAACGAGAGTCAGTAGTAGTATGGAGTAGTAGATGATACAGATTACTAGATGACACAGTAGCCTAGTTCCTATATTTGCATCCTAATCCAGCTGGAAGTGGTCAAAAAATTATAGTGAAAAGATTCACAGCCTGTACTCAAACATGCAGCTTCTCTACATCTAGATGTACAACCTGAACCAAAGCAGAACTTTGGTTTTGCTGAGTATAAAAGTCACTATTTTCTCTGATTTAATAAAATAGCATACAAGTTGTTAGAATATGTCTGAATGTTTGCCCATAGGTATGACATGGGATTTCCTGTTAGCATATGGGGTGGGTTTTTTTTTGCTAACCAAGAAAAATCTGTTAATTGCTTCTAGTGTTAGAAAATTTCCACTAAAAATTTTTCCATTTTTACTGAAATATCAGTAAAAATTAATAACTAGCATTGTGATTCTTGTCAAGGCATTGAAATACTTTAAAAACAACCCTTTGTATTTATGTTACTATTTATATATTAATATTTACATATACATTTATATTTATATTTACTTCTTTTCTGGCAGCCTTTTCTATGCTGAAGCCTTAAAGCCATTTTTCAAAAAATATGTGTTAATTATATAATTTGCCCCTATAGCAAGGTGATAGCAAAAATATTAAATGCTACTAAAGATATCCCATCAGAGGAGACTCTATATCAGAAAGACATGTAAAATTTAGGAATATAGGAGGCCTATTATTTTCTTATGTGTCCCATTATTAGCAGTCTGAATGATCCAGGCAAGTTAGTCTCTTGTGTGACGAAAATAACCTGCTCTAAGGCAGCCAATGTGCAAAATTTCATTTGTCTTAGATGATATGCATCTGTGGGAACATGTTACATTTCAGTGCATATTCCTTTATTCCATTTATTTGCCTAAAATAACCTGTTGTACTTTCCTGCATGTCTTAAAATGAGTTCACTGAGGACAGTGATCTGTCACTAGGGACTAAATAAGCTGCAATTCCACATTGCATGATCCTGGACACCAAAAATGAAGTACCATAAGCATACATAATAAAAATGTGAAGATTATTTAGCATTTACCTGAATGTTTTACAAATATTTTCCTTTGTGTAGGTACTCTGACCTGGATGGACATCATCGTCACACAGTATATGATGGGACTTTACCTCATCCATTTGCAATAACAATTTTCGAAGACATGATATATTGGACTGACTGGAACACAAGAACAGTTGAAAAGGGAAATAAATATGATGGATCAGGCAGGACTGTTCTTGTGAACACCACACATAGGCCATTTGACATCCATGTTTACCATCCATACAGACAGCCCTTTGGTAAGAAAACAGATTTAAATTTGCATTTAACTGTTATCCGGAGGCTAATTGTGAAAGGTCTTGAGTGCACTCAGCTTTTGCCTTTGCTGGGAATAAAATGCATAGAGTAAATATAGACCTTTACATTTATAAATTGCTTTTTCTTTCAATAGTAATGACGGGAAATGTGTAATTTTAAATTAATTTCTAAATAATCATGGCTTAATAACATACATTTCCTGTATATGAAATCATACGTGTGTCTCCCTAGTTTTTGGTTTTCAACATATTGCATTTAGGCTTTCAGTACAGTATTAGAGGAGTCTATTGTACATTGAGACGTTTGTGTCCTGGGATTTGCAAAGTATAGTAATATTTATTCTTCTGTTTTACCAGTAAATAATCCTTGTGGCACCAACAATGGTGGTTGTTCCCATCTTTGTCTGATAAAAGCTGGTGGTCAGGGTTATTCCTGTGAATGTCCTGATAACTTCATGATAGTACAGTTTGGCAATACAGCCCACTGCCTTCCCATGTGCTCTAGCACCCAGTTTCTCTGTGCAGACACTGAGAGGTAAGTTCACTGCTCACTGTCTACTTTTCAATGTCTTTTTAAAGATGTATCTTGCAATTTAGTCCCTTCTGCTCTCACTGTGAGTTTGTGGTGTGTTTGCAAAGACAAAGCAAGGACCAGACTTCCCTTTTGGAAAAATACTTCTAGATAATTGTTTAAATAGTACTTTTTACTTTTCTTCCTGTTATATGACATTGCTAATGTAGCAAAGGTTGGGTTGTTAGAAATATGTACCTCTAGTAACCATCTCCAGTTGAATTCACAAACCTAGGACCTTCTCTTATTTTTTGTTCATCTATTACAATGTATCTGTTTCTGCCAGATATATTCTGTCTGCCAGTGGTCCAGAAAAGCAATTTAGGGGCCCATTTCCTACTCATTTTTTCTGAGACAACAGCAGTTGAGGGAGAGGAATGGTGATAAAAGAGCTACTGTGCTGATATTGTATCACTCTGGAGCCTGTGAGGCAGGTGTGCTTGTTGGGTGGCCTTTTGAAGCACTGTTACAACAATATTCCCTAGTGAATTCCTTGTGCTAAAGTTCAGGTGAATTAAAATTTTACCTCATTAAAAATCCAATTGACAATTGATTTAAAAAGCATGAGAGATGGTTACCACAAATACACATAAAAATTAAAACCTTCTTAATTTGCTGTTAGCTTCCTTCTAGAGGCCCACCAATATCATCTATTTCTGGTGATAGTATTCTGGCATAGTTTGTTAGCATTTGACATATGAAACAGAAGACATGAAATTCAAGATGTCTTGGAAGTTTCAAGACATAACCCTGAGACAAGACTGTCTTTTGTACTGTAAACGCATGGTTGTATAGCTGTAGAGGCATATCAAAGAAAACACTGTTTTCTCTTTGCAGGTGTATTCCTATCTGGTGGAAATGTGATGGACAGAGGGACTGTCGAGATGGCTCTGATGAGCCCCCTACCTGTCCACATCGATACTGTCCTGTTGGTCAGTTCCAGTGTAATGATGGGAACTGCACAAGTCCACATTTCCTGTGCAATACCCAGCCAGATTGCCATGACAGATCAGATGAAGATCCTGTACTTTGTGGTATGTTACAACTAATAAATTTAAGTGTTTTGCCAGTACAAAACATGTTAACTGTGCATAAATTTCAGAAACATTATCCCATTTTGTAGTGACAGGACAAGGGAAAATGCTATTAAGTTGAAAGAGGGTAGATTTAGATTAGATTATCAGGAAGAAATTCTTCACTATAGGAGTGATGAGACATGGGAACAGGTTGTCCTGAGAAGTTGTGGCTGCCCGATCCCTGGCAGTGTTCAAGCCAGGTTGGATGGGGCTTTGAGCAACCTGGTCTAGTAGAAGGTGTCCCTGCCATGGGACGTGATCTCTAAGGTCCCTTCCAACTCTAACCATTCTATGATTCTATGATTTTACAGATGGAAAGGTGAAGTAGACAGATGCACTCTTTATTAATCTTGCACCTGCTCGAGCAGTTCTCCTCAATGCAAAAGCAGGGTACAGGAGATCAAAAACATCATATATGAAAACACAAACGTTTTCGATACCTTTGAGGCAGATTTGCACTGATGTATATTTCAATGTGAGGTATAAAATACTAGAAGCAAGACCTACTTTGTTAAGTAAACCATGGTGAATGTGAGGAATGCAAGACTTCCTACTGCCTAGGTCATTCTACCGGCTATGCTGATTTTCCCTGTATTATAGAGGTCTGTGACGATAGGACAGAATTATTTCACCTTCTGCATTGCAGTGCATGTGGGAAGATTTGTTTTGGAGAGCTGTGATTTCTAAAGTACTGCTTGCGATGGCAGTATTTTAGAAATGTAACCTAATTATGCTTGTGGAATAATGTTATTTCCTTAAAAACTTGTCTTCTTCCACATACTTATGTCTAATTTAAAAAAGCACATCCTTAGTTCTCTTTTTGTAGATAATGTAGTTCTGGCAGTTGTAAGCTCAGTAATATAAAGGGGAAGTGGTGGTGGGGAAAGCAGTGTGGTTGTATAATTGATAGTTTCACTGTCTTCCATTAACAAAGTGTTTCTAACAATGACAGAAATGTCAATTTTACCTGAGTTTCAGATAGCTAAGCTCTTGAGTGTGGCACAGGGGAATATTATGTAAGTAGAAATGTGGCAGCTGCATAATGTGTCACTGGTTTTAACGTACTGGGTACAATAGAAGTCAGTTTAGGTCTATATAATTTGTTCTGCTCATCATCTTGTGCATGGGAATAGACTCTTTTAGTCTAGAAAGTGTGTGGAAATTGTAATACACTGTTCCCCCTTGAACAGTTTGGCAGCATATATAAAAAAAGTAGTAGGGTGGTGTCCAGTGAGACATACAAAGTCTGGAAGCAGAGATCAGTGTTGACTCCTATTTTCACAGACCTCCAGACCTCCCCCAGTTTGCCAGCGCTGCTGACATTAGATTCCAGTGCTTTGCCTTTGGGAGTAGAGGTTGTACATGTATACGTTGTGGAGCTGGTATTATCATGGTCTTCTGTTTTCTGAGGTGTTAATTCATAGGCAGAGGAGCAGGCTCATCAGGCAATGTATATCTAAGATGGTAGTACAGCCAGAGCCGTCACAATGTCGCTTAGCTCCTCTGCAAAGTGATGGGAACCCCTGCAACGTCATGTTTGAATGCTGGCTTTACTTCCCTCTGCCCTAGGAGAAGATAGTGTCTGTCCCACTCCTAGAAAAATGTAGAGTCATAGTGAGCTTGTCTCAAGATGTCTGTGGGAAACATGCCATGTGACATTAGAAATCTGTACCTTAACTGGGCAGGTAAATGTGGTTTCCAGTTTTTACTGGCTTGCTTTCTAAGTTTTGGTGTAGACATGATAACTGCTTAATCGACCTAACAACAGCTGACTATTCTTGCAAGTTTCAGTATCCTAACAGCAGATTTGTACTCTTTCAGCTAATCACCAGTGTGAAACTCATCAGTGGCAGTGTGCCAATAAACGATGCATCCCAGAAGCCTGGCAGTGTGATAGAGAGGATGACTGTGGTGACAACTCGGATGAAGATAGTGCTCACTGTGCCAGTAGAACCTGTCCCCCAGGCCAATTTAAATGTGACAATGGCCGCTGCATCCCCCAGTCCTGGAAATGTGATGTGGATGATGATTGTGGTGATAACTCTGATGAGCCATTCCATGAATGCAGTAAGCACACGGCTGTAGTAAGATGCCTGCATTATAGTGCACCAAAAGCAGAATAAACAGCATAATTTAACTTTCCAGAGGCTGAAAATTCATTGGAGAGGAATGTTTTCTGCAAGCTGATTGCAATCCTGTAGTAAAGAGTGTTAGAAAACAGACTATGTACTAATTCACTACTTATTCTTGAAGGGGATGAAGCTTATTTATGCTGGCCAGATTATCAAGAACTGGTAGCGTCTCACTCTGACTTGCTTGGTGCTAGCAGCATCCTTTGCTTGGCGTCTGTCAACGCTTTGTAAAAAGGATATATGCTGATCCATGGCCTGTATGGAAGTAATGAATGCTAATTCACCAATTTTTACTTTGTTCCATTTTGGAGTCTGATGTATGTCATACTTCTTACAAAACCAAAATGAATTTTCATTTCTTGAAGCTAAAGTTTCTCGGGGTGACAGGCGTATGAAACAAAACTTAAAGGGAGAGCAAACACAGAGCACAGTCTAGCCTATGTTTAACAGCAGGATTTTCCTCTGTGCTCCAGCATCTCTCTTTGAGTTACTGGCCATGTGGAAGAACTTGTGACCAAGTCTGGGCATCTGAGGACAAGCTGCCTCTTCTGGCTTCCAGGTTTGGGGCTTCTACTTCCACCATTACCAGCTCTGAATACTTCAGGGAAAAACACACTGAATGGTGTTTAAACCTTTCATGGGTTTGTAAAGTATGCAAAGTCCAAGCAGCATAGATTGGAAAAGATAGTAAAATCAGATACGTTTAATGCTTTTTCTTTACAACACTGAAGTTAGCAGATAGCTCTTTTTAGTAGAAATAATTGACTATAAGTCATAACAGATTTTGAAAGGCAGAATAGCAAGGACGACAGTTTAATGTCTAAATAACACAACTAACTTTGACAACTGCCTCTTTCAGTGGGCCCTGCCTATCGGTGTGACAATCACACACAATTCAGCTGTAGAACCAACTACCGTTGTATACCACTGTGGGCAGTGTGCAATGGGAATGATGACTGCAGAGACAACAGTGATGAGCAAGGCTGTGGTATGTTTGGAGAAGATCATTTCATCATACCTTTGTACCTCAAATATTTCTTCAATTTACAAACACCTCAATTTTCTCAACATCTTCACTAACAATGTACCTAGGCATGTTTTGTTTGATATCAATTAATTACCTTGGTAGCTATTTGTCAGGAAAAATTCAGTGTGCAGCATTTCATTGTTCAGCTCACATGTTTATGAGCTCTGAAGATCAGGATTTTATTATTTTGTCTAATATGTCATCAAATGAAACAGGAAATACTGTTACTTGAGCTGAACTATTTCAGACAAAACTGTCGGTATTTTTTACATCTACTTAACTTACCTCCTGTGCTGGTGAAACCATCAGTAATGGGAAGTATGATGATGCATTCCCAGTCCTTTGCACCTGTGTTAAAACCTTATACATTTATACACAAAGCTTAGAACACATCAGATGCCCTTCTTTTCAGTAATAAGTTTATCTCTTTTTGTTTCCATCTCAGTTCTATATACTTATTTCAGCTGTTTCTTAATCACATCTCTATTATTTGGCTCAGTTTGTGGCATGAACATCTCTATTTCCATTATCTTCTGTGCATTCCATCTTATCCAAAGACTATGCTAATGTGTGCTGTTTCATTGGCAAACCTTCTGCACTGCAGAGGAGATGACTTGCAGTCCTCTTGGAGATTTCCGTTGTGACAATCATCGGTGTATCCCACTGCGCTGGAAGTGTGATGGAGATAATGACTGTGGAGATAACTCAGATGAACACAACTGCAGTGAGTTATTTTGTGGCTGTCATGGTATAGTCCAGCTTTTGACTTAACTATCCTGTTTCTTACGAGAATGGGGGAGACAGCTCTCAACTGCAGCCGTTCTCTTGTTTCACTCTGTAGCCTGTCTCTACTGAAATACCAGTGATGTCAGAAGGAAGTCAGAATTGTGTCAGAAGGAAGCATTGTAGATACATAAAAACACTGATCAATCCAGTCATCATAAAGCACAAATTCTTGTTTTCCACTAAGAAATGACATTTGAATTCTGCCCTGTGTGCAAATGTAGTATTATATAATTCCTCAGACAATGAAAGTGGATCAGTTTTTTTCTGATTTGGAATAAAAGTTCCTGTATAATTTTGTGATGAAACAAAATCCACAATGGATTTCCTTTTTTCTATGTCAAAAGGGACATAAAATGTTTAACATAATTCATATTGGTGAGAATGCTGTTTTAATATAATTTACTTCTAAGGGTTATGCCACATCATCTGCTTGAATTACTTTTGTCTAATGAGACAGTTGTGCATCTGGGGAACTTTTCGTATTTGTACATTCATTTTAACTGAAGGTCCTCGTGAATGCACAGAAAGTGAATACCGTTGTGACAACTTGCGTTGCATACCTTCCCGGTGGGTCTGTGATCACGATGACGACTGTGAAGACAATTCAGATGAACGTGACTGTGGTGCGTATTGTCTGGATGCTACCTCTTATATGTTCACACTTACATATCTAATGTGATAAATTATTCTGCAAAGTAATCCTTTATGGGAAAAATCTTTAAGGGCGTAATGTTGACCAGATCAGTCATTCTACCAAAAGCAGAGGGTAACCATAGTTTTGATGGTCTCAGATTTTGCAGTCCGTTTTAGGATGTTGTTCTCAAAAAGTAGACACTTTATCTGGATTTGAAGAAGGTATTTCAACAGTTCCTTCTGAATCTTTTCAGATCTGAGGACCTGCCACCCAGGTTATTTCCAGTGTGATAGTGGACACTGTGTTGCAGAGCGCTTCAGATGTGATGGAAATGCAGACTGCCTCGATTTCTCTGATGAAGCAACTTGTCGTGAGTTTCTGACTTTACTGTTGGTGCTCATTGAGCTCACTTCCAGAAAGACTTGTCCTTTCTCTCTGAGATGACTCCTTAGAGATATAGAATTCTGCAACGCTCAGGGATGTCAGTAGAAATTCAGGATAAGTATAATATTTTGAATCAGCTTTTTAATATAATGATGGGTTGCCGTCACTTACATTGATTGTAAACACATTCCTAATGCTAGTAAATTAACGTGTTTACAAGTTCCAGTGGAAGATATGCATGTGACTGAATTAAAATTTTTTACTATCCCACAGACACTGCAAGATCCACTGTTTCAGTTGTACTCTTTTCTAACAAGATTCTGTAATAGGATTGGTTTTTATAATGCTCAAAGGTGTGTATAGTTACCTAAAGTATCAGTGAAGCCAAGGAAATAAAATATTTTCCTGTTTCTGTCTTCCATGTATTGATCTACTGCCAAAAAAAAAAAAGTCTGTACGCTGTAGCTTGTGTTTCCCAGAAAATACTATTCCCAGTTGGAATGAAAATATCACCTCTGTGCTCTATCTGTGCTGATTTACGTTGGCTTTTTAGGTGATATTGAAGTGTTGGTTCTGACTTATGTGTTCAAATGATTTTAAGCTTCAGTACTCAGGAGAATTCCTTTTTCTTTGTGTTGGTAGCAGGCAGTTCTGTACATCTTCCTGTGTACCTAAAATTTTCGTTCTAATTGAAAATATCCTAATAATTTTCTTTTCTTTAGCAACACGGTATCCTAATGGTACATACTGTCCACCCATGCTGTTTGAATGTAAAAACCATGTCTGTATCCAGCCATACTGGAAATGTGATGGTGATAATGACTGTGGAGATGACTCTGACGAAGAACTTCACCTTTGCTGTAAGAGGAAAAAAAAAATTAAAATGAATATGCATAATAAAATCTAATTATAATAGAACAATTAGAAAATAACTTTTAAATGTTTTCTTTTCACTGGAGATTCTCACAGACAATTCAGGGTGAGTGCTGAGAATTCTGCTTCATATACAAGTTCACTTCCTCCTCCTACAGCATGTTTCTCACTGCTTTGCAGATGTCTGTATATGTGGTCATAAGAGTAGGGAAAAACATGTCAAAGAGAGGAGGACACTATTTCACATTTTCAAGTTGGCTATGTAAAATAAGAGCATGAGTTTGCAATTAATGATTAATTCAGATAATGTATATTCTCAAAGCTGCTGGCGTTTTAAAGCTATAAGTATAGCTGGTACATCTTTGTAAATATGGTTGAGGAGTCCTGGCTTTAGTTCTAAAACTGAGGTGCTGGAGGTGCTACTTAAACAATTTTTGTCAGGTATGTACTATATAGCCACTTAAATAGCATTTGTTCATAAACAGATCTAGAAATCTCAGTGTTACATGTCGGAACATAGGATGTGCCTTTGGCCAATGATGTTCTGTCTATTCTGACAAAAAATGTGTAATGTCCTAACATATAATCATGAAAATGTGGAGAAAATATTCTTTTGGCTCTGAGTGCCTCCACACCTTCTAAAATACGGGAAACATATAAATGTTACCAGATGAAAGTGCTTAGGTTAATTTGTGACTCAATGGAATGAAGTGTCAAAGTGTGACTGACTTGATCTCTGTGGTTTCAGTGGATATTACATGTGAATCTCCATTCCGTTTCCGATGTGAGAACAATCGCTGCATATATAGTCATGAGCTGTGCAACCAGGAAGACGACTGCGGAGACGGAAGTGATGAGAAAGAGGAACACTGTATGTTTACAAAATCGAGCAGCAAATTCAGTAATTGTGATGTTCTTAATGTTTCATAATACCAAAGGACTATAGAAATGTCAACATTAAGCATAAATTATGAAAACTAGAGCTCAGTATGAAATAATTCGAACTATGATTATTGATTGGTAGTATGTAGTTGCAGCTCTCCATACAAGTAGCAAAAATCGGCAAACATTTGTCTGAAAAGTACAGAGCATGGTTTTCAAAATAATTGGTTTTTATTATGAGCAGCAGCTAAATTGTATCAGTTTATTATGAACTCCACTTAAAATTATAAAGAAGAAATAGTTTCACGGCATCATAAAATAAGGATGGGATGGATAGCTGGGACTTCTAAAATAGAGAAACGTGTGCTTCTGAATTTGTGGCACTGTTGTTCACATAGTAACAGTGTTGATATTTATGCCCAAGTCCTGCAGAAGCTCTGTTAATAGGTTTTTGTCCTCAGATATCTTACATAGTTTTCATTGACTATGTTGATGTTTATATTATCAAGTTTAATCGTACTGCTTAATGATATTATTTGCTAGCTTTATTGTGTGATATCCTTAAAGGTAATTATGTACTAATATCTCAATAATCTTTTGAAGTCTGCAGTAGATATATGAAGTATATTGTTAAAGGATATTAATAGAATTGCACTATTAAAAAGAAAATTCAATGAACTGTTAGCAAGAGGAATTTACCTTCTGTCTTTATAAAATGGAGGGGCTCCTTTCAGTTCATGGGGATGTGACTAGAAGTCAGGAGGCCATAGTTCTAGTTTCAGCTTTACTACAGACTTCCAAATTTGCTCTAGTCATTATTTTACTGGATTGCATCAGCTTCCTCATTATCGATGTGGAATAGTCATGGCTGTTGGTACTTTATAGCTGAAATTGTAACAGAGGAGCGTTTCTCTCCTTGACTATAGGTAGAGAACCAACCCCAAGACCGTGTACAACTGAAGAATTCAAGTGCAGTAATGGAAATTGCATTCCTCTACACTATGTCTGTGACAATTATGACGACTGTGGTGACCATTTTGATGAAATGGGCTGCAGTAAGTAATAATGTCAATAGAATACAAAATTACAGTGCTATTGAAGTAAAAATTTCTGGAACTGATAACAATACATGTTTGTTCTTGACTAGCATGCTAAGAAGTGTTGATTTTTAATTAGCCCGTGTTAGGATTATCAAATTAGCCGTGATGGTTATCTCCTGTTTTCCTTCTTTTGCAGTATTTAAAAGGCATGTAGATGGGCACTTAAGGGACATGATTTAGTGGGAGCTGGCAATGTTAGGTTTATGGTAGCACTCAATAATCTTAAAGGTCTTTTCCAACCTTAATGATTGAAATTCACTGCTCTGAACAGTTGATTTTAGGCTTAGAGTATTTATGCATCACAAAAATTAATTTGATCTTGGTTTTGATCTTGTTTTGAAATGGGTTGCATTATGGAGGCAAGCATAGACAGATATTATTCACAATTATTCAGAATTATTCGTGGGCAGACTGTTGCTGCAGCCCTGTTAAAAACTGAAGTATACGGAGATGCTTGCATTTTCCTGTTTACAGGCATGACCACAGAATTTTACAAGGACAGCCAGTTTTGGGCTGAGTGCCCTCTCAGATCTTCTGCTCAACTTCTATTAGCGATGCATTATACATTTACTAGTATCCATTTAGAGGTAAAAGCTTTGACTTGAACTTTGAGGCAAGAGCGAGTATTCTCATGGAATCTGGAAAAAAAAAATCCTAACTTTTTGTATTAATATATAGACAGCTGCAGAGTGCTAATGGGAGCATGTACTTGCAATTTCAACTTGTCAGGCTTTGATGGCTTCAAGTGAAAGTGTGCGAAATGATGCACTGGTGATTTACAAGCCAGCATGCTTGCAAAACGTAAATAACTCAGAAGTCTAAAGTGCAGTCCATTTTGAAGCAGCTGTTTTCTCTGTTTCACATACCATCCCCATGGTCTTTACGTAATATAACCTGATATGAAACAGTGCAAACCAGACACCTGGCAGTCAGCGCTCTCCTGTCTGGGGACAGATGTGAATGCAGATCAGGTGGTAACATTTGTAGCTTTCCCAACATCAAATACCTGTGTTCTAATAAAACCAGAATATTTATGTGTGTGTGTGTACTATGAATTTATGATCTACATGTATATGGAATTGAGCTGTTTCAACTTAATTCAGTTAGCACTGGGATGTGTATGTATAAAGGAAATGTAATGCCTGTGCCTTACATCTCTATCTTTTTCTCATGCTCTGTCAGTAAGCATGTTATTTCTCTTTTCTAGTTATATAACAAATCTGAGTTTGAAAGTACTTGTGTGTATGTAGAATATGTCAGAATCATGACAGTTTTGAAGGTACTTTGAGTATAATTGTCATTATCTGTTAGAGAATATCTGTTATCCTTGACTTGTCTTTTCCATTATAGGCATGTTTTAAAGAGCAGTGCATTCTGTACAATGACCTGTATTGACTTCAGTAGGCTTTAGATTAGGTACAGCATGAACAAGCTATCATCTTCTCTCTAATTTGCAGATATAAATAATGTAGGGCCTATGTTATGCATGATAGCAACTGAGAACATTTTTTGCTTAGCTGATAATAAAGGACTGGGTAAGAAAGAGGCAGGTTGGCAAAGCTAGGAGGTAGAGTCAAGTCTCTTAAACAGTTGCTGCAGATTGGAGGTAATGTAGAATGCCGTATCTCTTAAGGAAGGTGAGCTTTGATTGTTACGGCTCTTATGCTGGCCCTGTTGATTTCTAGAGGTTAAACTTCTTGGCTGACCTCTACGTTGACCAGCATTTACCATCCTCTTCTAGTTAGTTATTGAGAATAGATGCTCACATTAATTGAGTTTCAGTTAGAAAAAAAGGAAAGGAAGCTAATGTGAAAACAATTTTCAGTTATCATAATGATAAAAATTGACACCCTCCATCACTTTGTTTTTTTTACTGTAATTGTATAATTTTTTTTTTATTTTTTTCCTAGATCTCGGAACAGAACGAAATTGTGCAGAAAATATCTGTGAACATAACTGTACCAACCTGAAAGAAGGAGGCTTTATCTGTTCCTGTAGGCCAGGGTACAAGGCCAGTGAAACTAACAGGAACTCCTGTGATGGTATTTTCAATCTTCTAAATATCTTCTCACTGTTAAGTGTTCAGTGACCTGTCACTTCCTCATCCTAATGTGACTACCTATTTTTGCATTCTAACAGGACTGTTATACATTGAGCAGATGCTTCCAAATTGTTTTGCTGATGAATCATGTTTTCTAACATGTAGAGCTCATTCAACAAAGAACTGGCTCCACAGTTCAGACTTGTTTTAAACTTTTGGTGGCTGTAGGTGTATGTTTTCACTTTACTGTATATAGGTTTTGTTGCATCTTTGCAATCTGAGGGGCAGAAATTTGCTGGACTTCTGTTTGTTTGCTTGTTTTCCTTTTTTTTTCTTGTTGAAAGAAAACATACTGAAGCTTGTCATCTCCTTCTGTTCTGCTTCCGAACAGGCCTACAGTAAAGGTCTATTGTGCCATAATTTTGCACTGGTAAAATATGACCATTGTACATGGTCATGCAGTATAGTACCTTCACTGACACCATTTCAGTATGTTTCAATACTTCCATTTGTTGCTTCCAGCTCTTGTGGACAATTCGTATTGTTTTATCAAACATCATCTAAGGCCTCCCTTTCCTTCCTGATGCTGATGTTTCTGAGGAGTAGGTACCTTTGCTTCAGCATTTCAAGAAGGCTTTGCTCTTCCATGTCATTGTAGTCATGCCTCTCTTTTCTTTTTGTCTGTGCTTGGTGATATAACATAAAAAACCACAATAAAAAATGTCTCTCTGAAAAGCAATCTGATAAGCAGGAGCAATGCAGTTACTAGCAGTCTGTAGTTAAGACATGTTAAACAGTAGATCAGTTCTGTTAAATAACAGATGTGGATGTTAAAGATCACATATGAGGTCACTAATCTTTTAGAATATGTGGGGAAGGGACAAACTGACCACTTCACAGGGTAAAGATGACCAGCATGTGGAAGAAAGACATTAAGCTCTAGACATCTTTTCTCTACCTCTGCCTAGATATCAATGAGTGTGAAATCTTTGGAACATGCACCCAAGACTGCAAGAATTCCAAAGGAAGCTATGAATGTTTCTGTGCAGATGGCTTCAGGTCTGTGGGTGATCAACAAGGGAAACAGTGTGCAGCTAATGGTACGTTAACTGATACTAAGATTGATTGCTACCTGGAAAGAGCAAGTGGAGTGTAGCAGCTTAATGAGTATAATCTTCTAGGGTTTTTATGAAGGGAATAATGAAAACCAAACTTCATTCTGTAACATATTATCTGTGTATTCTACCCATTCCATAACCAGGAATAGAAACGTTCATCTCTGCTGCCAACTGTAAACATTAAAAATAGTATCTTGATTTAGATGCATGCCTGCCTTTCTGTTGAAATTTTCTAGAGAAAAAAGCCCTGCTTATGCTGTGGCTGTCATCGGAAGGAAATTATTGTTGCCTATTCCTGAATTTAGGTTTTCTTAACAAAATACTGCATCAGAAGAAAGTTGCATTAAACTGGTACAAGTCAAAGGCAGTTTATGACAGATTGCCATTAATTGTTCATGGACTGATGCACACAGACAGAAGGACATTGGCCAGTGTTTAATGTCAATCATTGGCTTTTTCTCATGCCTCAGTGGCTACATTGTGTGATAGTCATTTAATCGGTAGAGAGTTGATACAGAAAATAATAGTAATAGAATACTGATAATAGAGACAAAGAAAATAGAAGAACGTGACAATGCAGCAGTATTACATAAAAGACAGAAACAATATTGTATTTAGAAAATTATTTACACTTCCTACACTTTAGCAGCTTTAAGAGATATGTGATACAAACATGGTATACTCAGTCAAATAGTAAAATCTTCAAAACAGAATGCCTGTGGGCAAAACTGCATTCATCTCAATGTGGAGACATTAGGCTTTAGAGACTTTCAGGTAGAACAACTCAGGTCATGGCTCAAGGTACTGGGACTTTCAAAACTGTGTCCTGTACTTTGAGGAGGGGAGCTGAACTGCGCTATGTATAGCTGCATTCTGGTTTTGAGATGAAGTGGTGATATGCCAACACTGTAATGTTTTTAAGAATTTTTGAGGAATTATATCTTAATGATTACTACTGCACAAAATCTATGGTGAAAAGGATAATACTATCAGTAAGCATTTCCAGAGGTTTTAATGATTTTTCCAAAGCTAATAAATCTGAATACCACTGAAGCTTTAGAAGTGGCCCGGTGTTCCTCTTGGTTTTTACGCAGACAGAACTTGTGAAACCCCAGTTTAGTTTTGACCAGAAGTGACTTTCATCTGTTTCTTCTAAAATGAAATACATGGAAGTAAAATTCATGATTGTTTTGATCGTTTCCCAGGTAATCCTCCATTGTTACTGCTGCCAGATAATGTGCGGATTAGAAGATACAATATCTCATCAGAACAGTACTCTGACTACATCGATAACCAGGAGCGCATCCAAGCTCTGGATTATGACTGGGACCCTGAAGGGATAGGCCTGAGTGAGTATGTGTAGAACATTAATACTCAACCATACAATG
>NW_009909810.1:0-21627 GCF_000696875.1 Nestor notabilis | reverse complement strand
ATTCCTGCAGCATAGGTATTTAATTTACGCTAGAACTCAAAATGAAATTAGATTAACTGGCCAGGTTTTGGTTGACTGTGTCCCTCCCCTCTAGTCATTCTTGACCATCAGTGCAGTTCCTTTTAATACTTTAATTTAGTATAACTCGGGTTTGTTCTGGTTTTTTCCTTTTGTTTTGGTGTGAGTTCAGCTGTGGAATTGTGTGTCTTTAGGATTATGCAGTAACAGAGGATTACTATAAATTAACCCCCTCCTTTTCCTCTGCATGTGACAGTCCCCAAACCTGGCTTGTCTTGCAAGAGCTATTCCTTATCCGAAGCAGTAGTAGCCAGTAGATCCCTATATTAGTTTATATCTTTGACTCTTTATTGGCTTCCATGCTTTTGCCTTTTTCACAGGGCTGCTGCCCTGGGTGATACTTGCTCCTTAGGGTCATAAGAGTCTAAATTACTCTCAAAATAATGTGCAATGGCTTCAGAGCTAAGATCTTCTACTCTTGAAAAATGGGATACGTATTTCTTGATAATCCAGATCAAGATGATTTTAGATGCATGTCTTACCTATGAAAAGTGGCTTAATCAAAAAATGGCTTAAAAAGAAACACACTGACACAATGTAATTTAATTGAACAGATGACTCCATATTATTTATAAATAAATGGATTTGGTATCTTCACATAAGAACTTCAGAAAGATTAGAATTTTCCAAAACTATAGAATACTAGACATTAAAAATTATCTTTGTAATCTTTTTTGAAGGTATTGTGTACTTCAGCATACTGGGACAGGGTTCTGAGTTTGGAGCCATCAAACGGGCTTATCTGCCCACATTTGACAGCAGTAGGAACAATCCTGCAAAGGAAGTTGACTTGAATCTCAAATATATAGTTAATCCTGATGGGTTAGCTGTTGACTGGGTTGGAAGGTAAGTGCACTGAAAAGCTAGAAAAATGTTGTACATTGAATATGTCAAGAGTCTGATCAGGCAGTGCCAAATCCACTTTCTTCTTCTTTATGAACTGTCTTAGAAGGTATCTAGTCTCAAGGTAGTTCAGAAGAACACAGTAAGCTCTGTTTGCCCAGACAGCAGGTTATTAGGTCAAATGCATGTTGCTGATGGCATCACATATTCTCTGAGGAAGCTTGCATTACTGCACAACTGGCAGATCAGTTGTGCATCAGTAATGTGAAAATACACTGGCCTTCATGTCAGATGAATTCTTCTATGACTTTTGGAAGTTTGACTCCAATGTTGCAATGTAACTGTTAAAGGATATGGTGGACAGGCATAGCTGTAGTTCATTTGATATACTGCTGAGAGGATTCTGATGGCTGTAGATAGTCATGATTAAGTACAGCCAGGATTCTGTTCGAAGCTGAATGAACAGAGGTTATAGAGGTGAGTCAATCCTCTGAACGCTATTGGCAAATTTTGAATATAATGCAGTCAATAGGGTGAAGAGGAAGGGATGGTAAGATCATAGTAAAGCGTGATGTTTCTGGAAAGCTGAAAAATAAAAGAAGTAACTTAGCTATCTGCTTCCCCTTTGTCACACAGTTATCAACTAAGTGGATGAATACTTTGCACTTCAGATGTGATCAATGCAGCTTCATTATTAATTTTCTTTGGGTTTGATAAGGCTTTTCTTAAATTTTTTCTTTTTTCTTTTTTTTTTTTTAAATTCCTCTCCCAAGTATAAACTCTTTACTTTTGGACTGTTTTGTGTTTTCTGTAATTCAGACATCTTTACTGGACTGATGCAGGGACTAATCGCATAGAGGTGGCAAAATTAGATGGACGGTACAGAAAATGGCTTATCTTTTCTTTACTGGATCAACCAGCAGCTATTGCTGTCAATCCAAAACGTGGGTAAGTACTACAGAGCTTACCCAGAATTATTCTGAATGTTATTGAATAACCACCCCCCCCCCAACTTCACAGGAAAGACTAAGGGAATGCTTTCTTAAGTTTTCATTTGCTAATGTTAGGAAATTTGTGTACATGAGAAGTTATTTTGGGATTAGATTTCGTATGGGTACTTGTATTGATGACAACACCAGGTAGGTCAAATGAAAAAATTAAAATCTCCTTTCTACAGTACTGTGTGCCCAGTGAATTTCTCTGTTACTACTGAAATAGGGAAATAAATGGGAATGTCTCTTTACCAGCTCCAAGCAATGCAGACATAGCCTCCTTCAAAGTGTAAGGCAATGTAAAGCCACTGGTACATTCAATAGCTGTGCTTGCTACATCTTGTATTATCGGCAGATCACCAGATACTGTGATACGTGCTTCTCTCAGCTGGGAGCAAAGCAGCATGGCTCCCTGAAGTCACCTGGGCTCTGCAGCTTTCTTATAACTGATGGGATGTTCAGTGTTCACAGTCATTTTTCTTCCACTGAGAATAAGAAACCATCATTAAAACCACTCTCTCTCCAAATCAGGATGCAAGATGCAAACATTCTTCTTTTAGTGTTTCTTTTGTACTTGAAACAAGCTTGTTCAGTGGACTCTGTGACTTTCCTGACCATTATCTGCAGAATGGTTGCTGAACAGCTTTCTGTATCACAAGTGACCTTTCCATGAAACTCTAAAGGACAATCATGGTGACCAAATTCTGAACCACTTTAAATTCTGATTCTGTCCTTTCAGGCTCATGTATTGGACTGACTGGGGAAGGCAGCCAAAGATTGAATGTGCCTGGATGGATGGACAACAAAGACAAACTCTAGTCTCTGAAGACCTTGGCTGGCCAACAGGTCTTTCTATTGATTATTTGAACAATGATAGGATCTATTGGAGTGATTCTAAGGAAAATATTATTGAATCCATGAGACCTGATGGGACAGACAGAACCATAGTATTGCATGGAGGTAAGAACTTAGATGCAATTAATAGTAACCAAGGTGTATGCTAGCAAAAGCACTTGGGCTCCACACATGGGACTAGCTTTGGGAGCTTTTCAAAGAGTAAATCTTGCTAGTGTTTTCTCCTCCTTTGTACAGGGACAAATGGCACATCAGGTTCAGAGCTCATGATGCCTGGTAACTAAATTCTCTGAGAGTAATTTATGTGACACAGAGGGGACAATGTGGAAAATTGGATTCTTGCTTTTTTAATGTATATTATTTAGCAGTCTGCAGGTATAGTGACATGAAGTAGTCAGGCACATAAGGATGTATATATGTAGCTGCAGATGTCTTAAAATGAAAGGATTGGGTGATGTATTTAAGCTGAAGAAGAATAGCAGTTTTATTGCTTCTGCTAGAGATTTGCTTGCTAATAGTCTGTTGTTCGGTTCCTTTGAGAAGTAGGCAGTCCATACAGCCTAGATGTCTTTGAAGGCCATTTATACTGGATAGCTAAGGAACGTGGAGAAGTCTGGAAGAAAGATAAATTTGGAAGTGGAGAAAAAGTGAAAGTGCTGACCGTAAATCCATGGCTTACCCAAGTGCGCGTCTACCACCAGCACAGATACAATCAGTCAGGTAGGTGAACAGTATCCTGGTGAGCAATTCCTTGCCATAAGATCAAAGTTGGCATTGATGCCTTCAAAGAGCTTAGTAATCTTCTGATAATGCATCTATCAATATGTGATAATACTAATTTCTGAAAACCTAAAAATGAAATAGAGGCTGACAGTGTTTTCTTCACGCCCAACATGAAATCAGCAGTTGAACACCACAGTGCTCTCAGCCTCAGTTCTAAATTATGACCCTGTTCTTTCTCCTCTTCCCCTCCATCATGGGGTTGTCATAGAAATGGCAGTGACAATATGAATTTATCTGGTAACGTACAAAGTGCTGGCCATTTAATGCTGCCTCCAAAGAGGATTTCAGCTGTGACATGTCCACAGTAATCACAGGGTAGGATGTCCAGAGGAACATCCAGCATACGCCTCTTTTAAAGGTGGTGTAGTTTTCAGAATCAGAAAGCTAGAAAGCTCCATATTGCTCAGAGTTCAGTTTCTTCTTGATGCTACGATGGCTCACAACAGCCATGGTCTCTCCCTTAAGAACATAAGAACAGGCAGAGAGAAGGTTTTAATATAAATGTGGTATTTGGGCATCAGTTGTTTTTAAAATGGATCTAAACGTGTTTAGATTTTTGGTGTGTGATACTGATGAGATACACTACTAACTATGGAATTGCTCTGCCTTACCTCGGGAATATGCTGCGTTGCTTCTTCAACTTCCTTATCACTTTTTTTTTCTCCAGTGCCTAATCCTTGTAAAGATGTCTGCAGCCACCTCTGCTTGCTGAGACCAGGAGGCTACACCTGCACTTGTCCTCAAGGGGCTCGATTCATAGAAGGCAGCAGCACAGAGTGTGATGCAGGTAGAATAATTTGTCAAATTGGAAATGAAAGAAAAAGGAGGCTTTTCTTTTGGAATGCAAATCCATTACTGAATTACAAATATGGAGAGATGAGCGATATAGTTTATTGTGTGGTGTCCTTGCTCATGGCAAGGGAGTTGGAACTAGATGATCTTAAGGACCTTTCCAACCCTAACTATTCTATTATTCTATGTTGGTAAGTCAGGACATCTGGCTTTTATTCCCAGCTATCACTGATTAGTCATCTCTTTGCATGTAGTTTGTAAAATGGTTATAGATGCATCACTCTGCCCCAGACCCAGCAGCAAAATAGTCACAGTTTCTGATTTTTGCTTCAAAATTCCAAAATGTTCGACTTTCATTTTTTTCAAATTCATTGATTTCAGAACTAGAGAATTTCTAAAAAATTATGGCTTACAATTATGTTTATAATTCTATACAAGGTTTTGTTTGATCAGAGTAACAGAATAGAACAGAAACTTGAAACTGAGCTTACAGTACTCACAGTGTGAACAGAGGTAATTTCTAGATAATGATCTAGTGCCTTTTAAGCACTAGAAGTTAGTGCTTGGTTGTTGCATTGCAGCAGAGCCCCCACAGTGCTTCCAGGAGCGCCAATAAAATAGAATTGCTCAGCCTTTCCTGAGGAGAAAGAGCACACCACTGCAGGATTTCTATTTCTCTCTCTCTCACAGCTTACAGTGATGAGGGTAGTAGCCAGATGTCCTTGTACTTGTCCTTCCAACATATCTCTAATAAATTATGCTTTATAACATTGGTATCTTTTCCATGGTTAGGCTTTTCTGAATGCTCTTCTTTTTGTATTACATGTGCTGTGAGCTGCAGAAAGAGGGGCTAGTAATATGATGTAATAATTAATAATAATTCTATGTAGTAGTGAATGGAATTGTGAAATATCTATTTAAATTAGGGATCAATAACACTGTTGATTGCATTTGCTACTGGTTGTTTATTGCTCTAAGGACACTACATTTGTTATTCTTTGCTGAAACTGATTTACATAAAATGTCCAGGGATTAACAAGACTCTGCTTGACCCTATTTTGATGAAAAGATGGATACAGCAGATAGGATATTGAGTACTGTCCCCATATTTGAACTTCAGTTTTTACCTTGATATTAAACAAAGTGAGCTGTGACTGCCATAACTGAATGTAGTGACTAAACATCGTTTTTATACATAGATTTGGTTTATTTGGTCCTTTCCCCATATTGCAGTTACTGAGAAACACAGCCTGTAAGATTTCTATATTTTCCCTTTTTGTATTCTATTTACTTGAAGGGAGTTTTACCTGTAAAGAACATTATAGCAACAGGCTTTCTCTACCTCTGGCTGATAAAAATTTTAATACAAAAGTATTATGATCTAATTTATCAGTGCAAAACAGACTGTCAAAGCTCTTACTGAAGGCTGGTACAACTTCTCACTTTTTTTCCCCCCACTTTTTTTCGTTTTATTTTTTTCACTTGAATCAGCATTAAAGTAACATCAGACCCTTTATAGCTCTGTGTTTTGGCCAGCTTCGGCAGCACTGGCACTTGAGCACCTCAGGGCTCCTGGAGCACAGCTGAGACACTGACATAATGAAGAACAGGCTTACGTGCTACCTTGTGCCAAGTTGTCAGTCTGTGCTCCTCTGTACTGACAGAGAACTCCGAGGACTTTGCGTTTCTCTCTTGTTCTCACTGTCAGGATGTGTGATAGCTTAGAGACCCCTCCTGCATGTGCATTTCCACCTGCTGCTTTTCTTCATAAGTAAATGCATTACAGATTTGCCCTCTGTGCAACTTCCAGTTGGTTGATTGGAGGAGTCTGGGCAAAGGAGATTAAATACTGCTTTCTGAATGGAGAGTTTTGAAGGGTGGTGGTGGGCTGCATTGCATGGGCAAAAGAAGGTGATAGGAGACATAGCTTTTGAGTTGTCTGTGCCTCATTTTGTCAGGTAAGTAGTTATTTTCTGAGAACAGCTTTTACTTCAATTAAAAGAAGCTAGTTTGGCAGAAAAATAAGTGAGAGCAACAAATGCATGTTCTATTAAAAGCGAAGTTTCTGAAAAGTAGCCTGTGAGTTTGCACACACAAGTTCCGTAAAGATAAATAAAATGCTCTATGGCAGTATTTCTTTTGTTGAAGATGTCTGATAACACATATGTGGCTTTCAAATTTTGCAGCTATTGAATCCCCTCCCACAATGCCACCAGCATGCAGGTGCATGTATGGAGGAACATGCTATATAGATGAAAGTGATCTTCCAAAATGCAAGTAAGTCAGTGTGTTGTTAGGGTAGTCCTGGGTCATATTGTGCTGATTTAGTCTCACAAAACAATTGAAATCTTTGAAGTCTGTTGCAAATGCTTCAGATGATGTCATGCGTCTGCAATAGCATGTTTGTAACAATCACAGAAAAATGCATACATGCATAAAAATAGCATCAAATAAGCAATGTAAATGTGTCAGTTTGGAAAAACAAACAATGAAAACAAAACCCAAAAACCTAGAAAGGCAAATCTCTGAAGATTCTAGCAACGGGCTATACTAAAAAATTGTAACAATGGAATAGTGCTCAGTAAATGTAGCTTGGAACAGCCAGTAGGTGCCACCAATGCTTCACTGAAACCAAATCTTTTGACTTCAGTGGCCAGTTTTCTGACTCGGTGCTTTTTATTTCCACTTTTAATTCTATGAAGATAACAGACCTACAATATTTACAGTCAGTGAAATAGATAATTACTGAGCATGGTGTTAAAATTTATGGCATGTAGATAAGCATTACAGAATATAATAATAAAGCTGAGATCCTAGACTTAATAAAAGCCAGTCAGTCAGCTGTCCTTAAATTTACAGGTGTTCTTATGGCTACACTGGGAATTATTGTGAAATAGGATTGTCGAAGGGAGTGCCTCCTGGAACAAGTAAGCTTCAAGTATATATTACACTTGATATTTTGAGCTAAAGAATGTATTGTATAATACCTCACTATGATACCCATTCAGGGTCAAACTTACAATTCTCGGGACTCTTTTTTACACTGAACTATATTTGCTTGAATGTCTGCTTCTCCTTCTGTCTTTGATAGCAGCAGTAGCAGTGTTGCTGACAGTCATACTGATCATCATAATCGGAGTGTTAGCAGTTGGAGGCTTTTTTAACTACAGGCGAACAGGCTCCCTTTTACCAGCGCTTCCCAAACTGCCAAGGTATGTTTTAAAGGCTTTCATAGCTGGAATGTCTGTACGCTGAAACTATATGTTTGTTCCTAAGTATTTCTGAAAACTTCAGTTTATTTGCCATGTGCCCATTATGATGGAATATGGGAAGTGCAGTGTTGCAGCAATTCCACTGATCATTACTTTGTAACAAAGGACTATAGTAAAACTCTTCTACATTCTAAATTAGCTTTTAAATAATGAGCAATATAGAAGACAGCTTACGTGATCTGGAACTAGATATTCAGTTCAAAAAGATACGAAGGACCATAGTTACATGTGTTTTGGTTTTTTATGAAACTTTTGTCAGAAGATGATTCTGTCAAGGAGATCTTTTTGGAATTGAAAGGCTGAGCTCATCTGCAACACAGTATTCATCTGTTAAGAGTACTATAGGGCATGTATAGTGAACTTGTGTTTCCAGTACCTGAGAAATCTGAGTTTATTTGTAGGTTCCTGCTATCCTGACAGTCACTGTCCTGTTTCGAAAACGAGCTTTGTGAAATGTCGATCAAAAATACTTGATGCTTTAAATCAAAGGAAAATGAACAAAAGTATTTCTAATTATTTTATTTAAAAAGAAGTCAGAATATGATGCTTCAAATATTTTTAGCTTTAAGCAAATTATGTGTTTTTTTTAATAGCATAAAGCTGTATCTTCATGATCTTTGCACCAGTTTTGCAGTAGTAGCTCTTAAATCATTGTAATTGGTAGTGTGGATGTAGCTATAACTGCTTCCTCACTGGAGGATTACACTGAACCAAGTAAATTTATTTATGACCGTTGCTTTTTGTTTTGTGGGTTTTTTTTTAGTTTAAGCAGTCTTATAAAATCTACTGAAAATGGCAATGGAGTAACTTTCCGGTCTGGAGCAGATGTGAGTATGGACATAGGAGTCTCTGGCTTTGGAGGAGACTCTGCTATAGACAGAGCAATGCAAATGGTAAGGTTTTAGTTCTGAAATAATTTTTAAAATTGTGTTCTTTTAATGTCATTTTCAGCTGATGATAGAAAGAAGTCTTTTATGTAAAGAAAGACAATGAGATGATAAATGTGTTCTAGAAAAAGAAGTAAACGTAAATTGATAATTTCCTGAAATAGATTTTTGGAAATTGAAGGCAAAGACAAGTGTAGGCTATTCTTCAAAATAATGTGACTTTTCTCAAGATTTATATGGCAGAATATGTATTTTGGCATATTCATGGGCTATAAGGGTTATGAATAGGCAAATGAAAATATTGCAACAAGGAATTTTTTGAGGGCCTTTGTGTTCCATGGAACTGTTTAAAATAGGTGGTTTTCAGATCCAGACTGTATGTTAGAAACTCAGGCTTAACCAAAGGATACACTGCTTTGCACAACAGATAATAAATGGGGCAGTGATTTATTTTAGCAAGTTTAAATAAATAATGTTTAATAGTTTTGGGGACATCATAAAGTATAACTCTACTTAATCCATGTTTTGTTTTGCACAGCTGAGAAATAGCACATGCTTCTGTTTCCTATATTCAATAGTTTTTCCACAGAAAAAATATTCCCCTGTTTACCACAAGAAGTACAATGTACGAAAGGTTTTTACTTACAGGAAACAGATCAGAACTATTTTTGAATAATAAGCACTTGCTGCAAAGTCTACACTGGAAGCTCCCTAAACTTGTAAAGATAAGTTACAGACTTAACCGTCAGTAAATTAATATGAAATGAAACAGCTAGTGAAGATAAGCTCACAATATATGTATACGACCTTTTCCTAGATGAAGAAACACACTCTGCTAAAGTAGGCAGCTTGTCTAATGAAACTACCATATGAACATTTCAGTAAATACTAGGAAAACAGCTTTAGGCTTCAGTATTACCTCAAATCTTTTTTATGCATGAAAACTTAATGGTGCTTTCCATTTTCTGGCCTAATACTGATATACTGAAGTCCAACTGATGCAGCTTATGCATTACTAATAACAGGTATGGAGATCTGGTTAAAGGCTATTTCTACATAAGTGGCATTAATTCTCCTCATGTATTTAGAGTATAAACAAAAAATTGTATAGCTCACTGGAAAAGAATTCAAAGAGTTTGGTTTATGGCAGCAAAGAACTGTGGGATGTGCCTCCTAAAATTTTAATATCACATATGCATTTGTAGATGCTAGAGGGATATTTTTCAGTGTGGCTCTTCTTATCTGAGATAGGCTAATTAGAGGGAGCTGACACAAGTTTACTGTATGGTAAAGAGCTATACTCCAATAGCACAAAGCATGAAGCCTTATGGCATGAAGCAGTAGTTTGTAGAAATAAGGTAGGTTTAAAGAACTAGCTGATGTACTATTCCCATGTTATTCCCTACTATTCCTGTGATTGGGCTGTGACAAGGAGCAGGACAAATGGGTCTGGGTGGGGTTTTGCTTTCATTACCCTTCTACCTGTTGATGATTAACTGGCCAGCACTGGGTAGCTATCCTTATGCGGCACAAAATATTTTCTGAACAAATACTTAACTTGGCACCTTTGGGATAATATTGGAACAATCAGTGGTCCGGGCTGCCAAGTCACTGAGTAAAATAATGGATGGTAAACTAACATTACGATTTTAACAGATGCTAGATTTTGTCTTTTACTTTATGTGAAAGTAAACATGCATTTTCCCTGAGATGAAGAACTGGACTAAAAGTAAATTTTTAATTTATTTTTTTTTTTTTTCTTCATAGAATGAAAACTTTGCAGTGGAGTCAGGGAAACAGCCCATCACGTTTGAAAATCCAATGTATGCAACCAGAGATGGTGGAGCCAGCACAGCCAGTGCAGTTACAGTTGTTCGGCCAAAACATGTAAGAGAAACTTAGGCTTGACTTCTACCCTTCATTTTCCTTTATGACCTTCTTTTCCTCTTTGAAGAGCATTTATTTTCCTTCTCCTACAGGCAGCAGCAGCTGGAAGTGAGGAAAACGAAAATTTTGAAAATCCTGTGTATGCCTCTGCAATATCTGCTAGTCCGAAGGAACCTCCTCAGAGTTCAGATGCACCTCAGGTAGGACAGAGAAATGCTGTCTTGTTTGTTTTGTGCTCCAAATCAGGGAAATTAAATTGTTAGGGAAGCTGCAATATAGTTTCAATACTCTTTAAATAATGCTGCGGAATTGCACATAGTGTACATCAAATCCAACTAACTGGGCCATATTTACAAAAGCTCATCGGGAACAGTTTGATAAGAGAAAAGCAGCAAAAGTGTAGAATTGCCCAGGGCATACAGTAGAAGATGTATTTGGATTAAACCCTTTCTTCTTCCTGGCCCATCCAATTATTTGGATTTGAATAGATTGAAACAGAGAGTTTCTTTTCACTGTTTGTTGTGCTTTGTTTTGAGAGCAGAAACTAGTCCAAAAATTGTAATGTAACTGCTGTAAATTTTCACTGGTGCCCAGCAGTAATTATTATAACTAAGGCTTTGCTTCAGACTTCTAATGATTATTTGTAAACACTTAATCAATTATAGCTTGATAGAAGCAGCAGAGAGCATATATGAAAAGAAAACCCAAGAAAAATTACATTTTGTCTTAAACCAGTAAAAACCTAGGAGGCTTTTTTGGTACAGAAAATTGAAATAAGACATATAGTCAGGGTACTGTCTTTTTTTTTTCCACTTTTATTTGTAACTTTACCTCTGTTTAAAAGTTCTAGCAAGGACATTTAAGACACTTGTTCTATGCTATGTGTTCCTGCAGGACATTCTGAAATAAAAGCTCTGCCAACCTGTTGTAGTTTCATGTCCCTCAGTAATTTCTCTTGTGTTGTTTTCAAGACATTTCTCCTCTTTGACCTATTTGTCTGGAATAATAGGCTTCCTTGAATTAATTTAGCCTAATGAGTACTGCTTTATATAAAATCCAGCAGGAAAAAAATGTTGGGTCTCATGCTTTAGAATTGCGACATAGTAATGTAAGAACATCCAGCTGAAATCACTGAGTCAGCAGTCCGTGCAAGTGAAATCAAATCCAACAACAGTGATACTGCTTCTAAAGAAGTTGTGAGGAAGATGTGTGAAGTTCTAATAATTTTTATGTTACAGGAATCAAAGTGGAGTTTCTTCAAGAGAAAAATGAAACAAAACACTAATTTTGAAAACCCAATATATGCAGAGGTATTCCTTAATATTGTATAATTCTATTTTTCAGCTGATATACTGCTGGACTTTGCTGTTGCTTTCATAGGATAAAGATTATGGGTAGATTCTGCTTGTAAGTGAAACAGCACAGAAATTCCAGCTCAGGTCAAGGTAGGACTGAAGTGGTTTTGAGAAAAGTTATAAAGTCTTGTGCAGAAGTTTTTCAGCAAGCATTGCCCACATTTCTGCATTCCCAGCCCAAGCACTGTGGCCAGCTCCTGCTCTGGGATCTCAGGTGCTGGTTTCAGCTTTCTGGTGCATTTTGGCACAGTTCAGGGTCCAGTGCAAGTGGAAGGTGATTGTATTGCACTAGGAGGGAAATATCTGTTTCTGCCTTCTCAGTCTTGGCTTCAGCACTGCACAAAAATTCAATAGCTGTGTGTACTGCAGCCCTGTTTCTATACCAGCCCTATTTTATTTATTTTTTTTTCATCTATATAGTTGCATAGACAGTTCTTTTAAGATAGTGTGCCAGTGGTGGTATGTGTGCTGGAGGAATTCGTCCCTGGCTTGGGCATGAAGGTTTGGAGTTCTGCTGAATTGAGCCAGTAATTCCAGCCCTTTTCACCTTACGGTTTAGTATTTCCGGATGGCCTAAATGAGTTCAGAACCTCAGTGTCTAAAACTAGCTGTCATTCGTGGTGAATTTAGGTTTCTAATATTTGAACAAAGTGAGAGAATGAGTTCAGGAAGCCAGAGGTTCATTTCCCCAACACTAATGAATGTAATTATTTACAAACAGTAGTAGAGCCAATGTTACCTACATTCATGTATGTGCTTATAGACATACCAAGCTACTCTGCCATTAAACATTAAAACAGAAGTCCCAGCATGCAGAGTAAGTTTGCAGTAGTGTACTTACTCAGCTGTACCATCACAGGTGAAATTAGCATTTGATTTTGTTACAGGCAGTGATACGCAGAAATAACTTATACCATGACACTTGACTTCAGCAAAATACTTGGATATTTATTTCACATTTCTGAAAGTTAAGGTTGATATTTTGTACACTAGAATGTAAACTTGGATTTTATGATTATTGTTTCAGATGGAAAAGGAGCAGCAACAAGACACAGAAAGTGTCCCTACCCCTTCTCCTTCACTGCCTCCCAAGATTACACTGAGAAGAGACCAACCATTATCTTACACAGCAACAGAAGACACGTTTAAAGACACCGCCAATCTTGTTAAAGAGGACTCTGTGGTATAGCTAGGTAACTGATTTAGGGAAAATTAGACACATCCATTTGCACATATATTTTTTATAAACAGAAGAGTAAGGTTCACATTCAAATGCTTTATAAAAATACATACATCTCTTAGCCAATGGCTGGATATGTATGTTGAAACTATGCCTTGTTTTTTTTGACAAATGCCAATTTCTATTTTTATGAACAATTATCGTGATGTACTATATGTATATCTTTGCACTGAAGCTGTCTGAAAGAAATGTTATAAATATATTGTATATTTGTAAATTTTTGAAAGATGATCTTGTTTGGTGATGTTGCTAGTAGAAATCTGTATGGAATTGGTCGTATCTTTAGGGATAAATTCACTATATAAATTCTTAAAGTAAAAAAAAAGAACCAAACAAGGCAACTATAGGAACATTACTTACTGATTTGCAGGATCTTTAGCATATATATTTATAACAGCACCTTTTGAAACTTCTACTGGTGCTCGGGGCATCTTTACCACCTATTTTATATACTACTCTATGTAAAAATGGGTGTCTCTGTTTATCTCGTGTTAAACAAAAGATGGAAGAGTCAATGTAGCATCATTTTGTTGAACGTGCAAAATGTTGTTCTTACAGTATTTTAACTGCTGGAGATAAAACAATTTCCTCTCGATCCATAAAACCCATACTTTTTCCTCAAGGTTCCAATTAACGCCATGCCATTAATAGTGTTCCTAAAAAGATCTGATAGATTTTAATGCCATGAGTAGTTAATTTAATAAGATTTTCTCTTGCTCATCAATGGAATAGCTCTGTTCTTGGCTGGAGTTTCTGGAAGTAATTTTTACCATTAAATGAAGTAGCTAGATTTCTGTAACAGCTTATTTCCAAACAGCATAATACAAAAGATACTGGTTCATTTAAGAAGTTATTCAGGTTTTTTAATGTGAAAATTTAATTTTATTGACTATTTATTTCCTGAGGTGAACATTAATAGAAAGGGAAACAATTTATACTAATGCAGTCCTTGTAGTTACTTGGTTATTTCTATATCCTTCCATCAGAATATACTGTATACCTTATTAGCTTTTCTATTAATTAGCCAAGGTAGTTTCCACAACATGAGCCATGTGAGGAAACTCTGAGTACCACTGCAGGAGCATGGTATTCAGCATTCCTGCCTAGCTACTGATATAACTTAAAGATTCCTAAAGTTATAATCACTGAGACGACTGCTATTTGATTGTTTTATATCTGAGTTCTCAAAGTATTTACTATTTCTAATTAGAATGTTTATAATTACTTTGTAATGTACTTTGATTAGAAAAGACAACTGGAAAATGATGCTGCTGAATAAATCTAATAAATGTATTGTTTTATCACATTCTTATTCCATAATTTGTGTCAAGGCTTTATGCACTTTTTTCAGTTGTGGAGACTTCAGTGAGTGCACTCTGAGATGAAAACAACAGTACTTTAGACAACATCAAATAAGAATAGTGCTTACTGCTTCACACAGCTGTCTAAAGTTCTTGATATAACATCACTGACATCGTTTCACAATGAAAACTGCCCCATTCCACGTATTAAATAAACTGGCCCTTGAAACAGGAAACTCTTATTATTGATGGTAGGAGGCTGACTTTCAATATAGTATGGACACAAACAATTGAAACCTTAGTTCAATTAACGTGCGCATCTAAATGCTTTAAAAATTCCTTAGAATGAGGGACACAGCATACACACCTATAAGGCTATGAGAAAGGATGTCTTTGAGAGGCAGGTTGCTGTTCTTAAGGAAAGAGTTCACAATGTTTTTTAAAGAGAGAAGGCAGGGCTAACATTTCCACAAGTCTTGCCTCCAGTTGATACCATAATTAAAATAGCATCGCTTTTGTGAATAGTCTTTGTCAACAGAAAGATTTGGAGTAATTTTTGGAGAAAACTGCTAATATGTCAGCCATATATCAGAGTTACTTTTTTCCCCATAATAATTCTAACTTTTCAGATGTGCAAGAAAACCATCCCTGGTATACTGTATAGATGGGCAGTATGTAGATTTGATTGTTTGACATTCCTGATGGTGAAGGATTCCTAAGCTTCAGCTGGGCTTCTTTCTCTCAGTAGCAACCATAGTGTACCCTTCTGCTTATCTAAAATTTACTTTTTGTACTTTGTTCAACAGAAGCCTTAGATTCCATTCCTAATTTTGTTTTTCATTTGTATTTTTTTCCCTTATGAGGACTGTCCCTGCTTGGATTCTTGAATTCTGGACTCATTCTATTTCAAAGAAGGACGATTTTTAGGGATTTCGGCAAGTCTCTGTAATCTGCCACTATACGGTTGATAAATTAGTCTTTTCATGTACATTCTCTTTACAGCTGTCAGGCCAGATAGAGAGAACTGTCTCTCTTACAAGTATTTATCATCAAATGAAGTAAAATAAATTTATTCTTGAAGCCATTTGCCAGAGAATAGAACCAATGAAAAACTTACAGGTTACTAAATAATGTTTATATTCTGTCCCTTCTGTCCATGTACAAACACCCCCGGCCCCATCCCCTCTTACACACAGAGTGATGAAACTCCTTTTCTTACATTTGGAGTTCTGACCTGCATGTGGTATTTTTGTAAGCTTAATTGGATTGCACATTAATGATTAATCACCAGTGCAGGACTTTAGCAAATAAAACCTTTACCCCTTCAATTTTAATATCTCTAGGAACACCAGTTTGTGAGCCTCTAGCCAACAGCTTAACAGATAGAAATAGTGTACAAGAGGCACAGTAACCTCAGCTAACATTTTGTTGTTTTTAACATACCCTTTGTACAGTCAAACTAATTTGCCATAGCGTATGCTAATGATCTTGTTTCATCTAATGAGTGAAATAATCAGACTTTTAACTTGCAGAGCAAGAGAAATGTAAATGCGTATTATTTCTAATATTTCCTCATATACTAAACTATTATTAGGGAGAATGTTTAAATACAAGTTTAGATACTCTGTTTGCATAGTAACAGGGTTCAATGAAGTTTTGATTTTTCCCTGTTATTGCATATCTGTAAAATAACTTGTTTTATTTCTACACAGTTGAATAGTCAGGGGATTAGATGTGGTCAAATACTGCAATTGTAATTTTTGGAATATGTTGGAATAGCTGGGCTTTATCATTTGTTTTCATGTGTTGTGCTCAGCAGCTTATGAAGTTTAGCAACTCCTGAATATGATCAGCTGCCCATGAAATAAGTGACTAAATCTGACTAAATACATTCTGTAAGGTACATGTATAAGATATATGTTCTGAAAGACAATTGTTTCATTTCAAGTTCACTAGCAGTCTATATGTTGATGAAGTCTACGTGAAAACCTGATTATTTTAGTGAATTTATTTTCCTTATTTAAAAACTTGCTATTGGGTGAGTAGTATTGACTAGCTTTGTAGCTGAGTATTTTAGGAATGGACATCCTACAGCGGTATCACTTCTGAGCATAACATAGGACCTTCAAAAACAGGCTGGATTTACAAGCTTATCTGCCAATTCGGAAATTCCAGGTAAGGAGGGGTGGGAGGTGGAGAAAGTGTCTTCTGAAAAGGATTTAAGCAGTCTAGTAACTGATTAAGAAGAGAATGTCTGGTTCTGACAGGATTAACATTTACTTCTGCAGAGTTGATACTGGTTTAATACTAAATGTTAATTAGAACTCCAGGAACTGATCTCCCACTAGCTGCTGTAGCTGGAAGCTTCATACACGGCAGCATGTCAGATAAACAGCTTGGGGCTTAGGAGAGAAACAGCCAAAAGAGCTTTGCATCCAGCTCTGTATTGTGTCCTGGGGTACTTTGCTATCAGGGCATGTGCCATGCATTTTATGACCTCAGAAGTATCAGTCACACAGTCTTTTTACTGATGAATTTTGAGCTTTTATATCTGTGAAGAAGAAAAGAAATCTGAAAGCATTTATATGCAAAATTCTCTGTGAGAGGATTCTTTATTTTCAAAGGTTTGGCTACAGCTTCAAGCTTGCTTTAAACTACTGGTTTGAGTACTGAGAGCAGTTCAGCTACAAGAGAGCAGAGACCAGAATGCCTGCAGAACACCCAAGAGCCCAGCAAACAGAAACCTCCCTGGCCCATATTGTGAGCCAGATGTTCTTTCTGTACAGCGTAGCATGACTCAGCATAACTTTTCAGATATCAGTAAGCCATAAACAGCATATGGTCACCACAGTTCATTCCTCCTGGGCATTCTACTTTGAAGTATGGAGAGAATAAGGATGGTGGCATGACATCACATCTCACCAATCTCATGTGGGAACTAATAGCACAGGCCTTATCTAACATAGATACAGTCCAGGACAGTCAGCAATGGGTTCTTAATGAATGTTAATGAAGTCCAACAAACATTCACAGAATTACAGATTGGTTGAGATTGGAAGGGACCTCTGGTCCAACGCCCCCTACTCAAGGTGGGTCACCTAGACCAGGTTGCCCAGGACCATGTCCAGATGGCTTTTGAATATCAGCAAGGGTGGAGACTCCACAACTTCCTTGGGCAACCTGTGCCAGTGCCCAGTCACTCTCACAGTTAAAATATGATTCCTAGCAGGAACGTCCTGTGTTTCAGTATGTACCCATTGCTTCGGGTTCTGTCCCTGGGCACCACTGAAAAGGGCCTGGCCCTGTGTCTGTACAGTCTCTCTTCAGATACTTATGTAGTTTGATAATATTCCCCCTGAGCTTTCATACAGTCCTATTTACATTCAACAAAGTATTTTTCTCTGTAGGAGTCCCCAGTCTCAGGAGTCAGTCCTCAGGAGTCAGTCTGTTTAAATGTCTTAAGAGGTACGTCTTGATGACATCTGAATTAACTACTCCTGCCTTAAAGAAACCATGCTCAACAATGCTTACTTTCACTCCAAAACACTGCATTTCTATCACAGAGGAAAAAAACCCAAACACCAGTGACCATTCCTGACCGCTCAATAGCAGCATAACCGTTAAACGTAAGTAAGTAGAAAGTCTGTCACATAGAAATGAGTATTTGAGACTTTAATTTTTCAAATGTCAGAATAATTTTGAGATGTTCAGGTTAGCTTCACAGCAGTGTACCTGTCCCATAAAAGCACAGCAGGCAATTAATTCTGAATTAAAAGCCCCAACAAACAGTGTCAGGTAGATTCACAGCTCTCTGTGTGCTTTATTTTGGACTTACGCAAGGATGCAGCAGCCGGATGCATCTTAGCCGTGTATTACCAAGCTAAAACTTTAGACTCTTTCAAATGGTGTTGCCTCATTTCAGCTTCCAGCAAAGACATATTATTAAAGGGCCTGGGGAAAAGTAAAAGTGAGCAAAAATTTCATTTGGATTAGAACTTTATTCTCCATCATGTGGTTAAATGGCTATGGTTAAGTGATTAAATCTTAGTGCAATAAAATGCCCAAAAGCTTCTTGCTAGCCAGTTGTCCAGGATATGAAAGCTTTTCCTGGTGGGTCTGTTCACAGTGCTGGAGATTGAAATCCTGAACAAATGACCAACATCCTCTTCTTTGCCTTTCCCCCTTGAGGCAGGATTTCCATAGAAAAAACGAGAGGGGTAAACATACAGTCGCCCTTCCTCAGCAGATTTGGAATCTGTTCTTGGATTCATGCATGTATTTCTAGCTACTCACTGTAAGATATGAGAGAAAGTTTCCATACCTTATTTGGACAGTCTATAGCCACCCTCTACAAAACCCATAAGGCCTTTGGCATCGGATTAGCTATTCTTCCCTCAGCTTTTTCCAGAAGTGGCAGAAGCTTGAGCATAATTTCTATCAATTCCATCAGACTAACATCCAGCACTGAGTGGAAGTCTTCAATCCCCAGCCAGTCAGTGGGTTCTACAAGTGCCGTTCCTTCAGCATTGCTCACCAAGCAAAAAAGGATTACAAATTACAAAGGATTGCAAACCCATTTAATTCAGTATGTGGCAATATCTTACCCTAAGGTTTCATATGCACCATTGAGAACCAAGCATAGAGTCTTTAAAAACCTGACTGAGGTGAATACAGTTGTCTGGGGTTTGCTTCTATGATCTACTCTGTACACTTGGCAAAATTTGCTGAAGGCCTTATACAATGACTCTAAAAGAGTATGAGTAAAGTATTAAAGGGAAACTATTTCAGTTGGAGATACAGACCACCATACTGGGCTTTATTATCCAGATCCATTCCAGTATGTGAGCTCCTAATATGCACTTACCTTCCTCTGAAAATCAAATAGTCTGTATAAAAGTCTGATTTGTGTCAGCTGGGGTCTAAAGGTCTGAACCTGATGTGTGGAATTAGTCAATGCTTCTGAAGATACTAGCTTAACCCTGTGTATTGATAATACTGCTTTACTACCTTATAAATTACTTGAGAAACTAGATAAATAGTGACATTTCCGAGAGTTTGCTGAGGACAGCCTGCGCCTGAAGGTAGAGGCCGAAAGTCCAGCACTCAGACTTCATAAAGAGTTTCTCAGACTGAGGTGACAGCATCAGCAGTGGTTACCCCCACCGAGAGCGTGCAGCTTTCCACAAGCTGGAAGCAGGGACCTACCAGATGAGGTAAGTACTAATAATTATTTTGTCCTTGCCCTAATCACTGCATTTAATAAGTGTCTGGAACCTTCACGATGAGGCCAACAGTGTTTTACAAGCTTTGAGAAGAAAGTCCTACTGGTAGAAGATACATGTTTTGTTGTTTTAGCTAGTTAACTGATTAACAAGCCTATTGAATATTTAGTATAACTGTGTGTTACTGATGATAATTGCAGTGCTGCAATCCCCTTTGGCAGCCCTTAACAAAGTCTAGTCTAAGCTATCAGTGCTGAGAAGGAAAGGTCTATTGCCATGGCTTAGTATGTTTACCTTGCAGATTTTTTTACTACCTTCTGCCAAAACCAACGCTTAATTCTTGATTTTAACTCCACTCAAAGCGGACACCCAAGGAACAACTCTTCCTCTTTTAGACATGTTCACAGAGGTGTATGATAGTACCTATGTAACAGCTCTAAGGAAACTGGCTGAAGGGGTGAGTGTTTAACTGTTACAGTCAGTGCAATTGTTGTTGTGTGTGTTGCAAAATTTGGACTCATTCAACCATGCAAAAATACTCTTTTGTATACTAGAGGAAGGCTGAAAAAACCCACCACCAGCCATTTTTAATTGTGTGGGCTGGATTTATTGTCAAGAAAGTTCTTTCTGGTACTAGTTAGCACCTTCCTCCCCCAGCTGATACTCTTCAACTGCACCAAAAAGAGTCTGATAAACAAACTTATTTGGTTTTAACAGACTGAGATACTAGATTTTTAGGAACCCTGTTGGTAAAAGTGAAGGAAAACCCAAAAGCATTGCTGAAGAGAATCTCTGAACCTGAGAAATGACAGAGTGAATGCTTTTCATCAGTGAGATGAAATATAGAATCATAGAATCATAGAATAGTTAGGGTTGGAAAGGACCTTAAGGTCATCTAGTTCCAACCCCTCTGCCATGAGCAGGGACACCATATGCCTCTGTGGAGAGTGGAGAGGCACTAGAAGTTTTAGCTAGAGCAGATCTGGTTATATTGAATAATTTTTTGGGGAAATTACCTTGCCACTAAGTCTTGCCAGCTGTCTTTTTGGTCACAAACACCACAGCTGTTGGGGTCAGCTAAGTTCAGGTTCACTGTCTTCAGTGGGAGTAAGGAGCAGGACTGTAGCTCTTGGCCTCCTTTTTCTGTGACACATGCAACAATGACACAAACTCGCCTTTAGTCAAGCCATTTACCGGTGAGTTTCCAAGTCCACTATCAACACTTGTCACGAACACATGCTTTCCATTCAGGTTTCTCACTCCGTGACTGTCTCTAATGAGCCAGTAAATGGTAAGGGAAAGTATGGAAGCCAGAATTGCTATGTGCAGTGCCTCTGAGAGCTACAGGCAAATAAGTTAATGATCTAGAAATGCAATGAAGCAAATGTGCTCAGCCAACCCACCAAATTCCTCAGATGCAATTCCTGTAAGGGGCTTTTTCTCTAATTGCCACCCTTCCAGCTCACTGTAAGTTAGAGGAAAGCAGAGGTGGAAGATTTGGCACAATGTGATCAAGATCAATGAATAATACATGCCTTGGCAAAACCTTCACTTTCCTCTCCAATAGATTTCCACTGTTTTCAAGCTTTGCTGACTAATCTTTCTAGTCAGCCCTGTCCTTCAAGGACGTTTCAGACTGAAGGGAATGACTGCATCAGTTCTCACAATAGTGTCTGGGGTTTTTTGTAGACATTGGTGATTATTTGTGCTAATACTGGAGAGAGAAATTCCTCTGTGAAGAAAGAGAATTGTTTTTGACTGCCTTTATGGTGACACCAAGGCTGCTCTTCTAATCTGTAGCATGGAAGCAGAGTGACCCTATGAACAACCAGAAAAGCCTAAGCTGTAGTGGTGGGTTTGATGACTGATTTGTCGTGTGACTCGTGTTGTGTGATGTTGAGTGATCTGCTCTCTGCCCATTACAGAAGATAGATTTCGGGGCAGTGCCTTAGTCTTCTGTCTCTTTCCTCATTGCTTGTTTAGGCAGCACGCTAGAATATATTATGTAGGGTAGTGTATTAGGCCTGGTTACTAAAGCTTGTCTGGTGTTCTTGTTCCTGCTGTCTTCACAGAGTGAATTGGATTTATTCTGATTCATAGAATCATAGAATCATAGAATA
>NW_009909809.1:742-952 GCF_000696875.1 Nestor notabilis | reverse complement strand
TTGCTGCTGGTGCACTGCTGTAGTTGCGATTGGCACGTGTTGTGCTTCAGCTTTCAGCAACCCCACAAGAGAAGGATCCTCTGAGAGACCGGGCAAGGTAGACAGCTGCTTAATTTCCTCTGTCTCCAAGACAGCAATACCAAAAGCCCATCGATACTCTTTTGGGTCCTTAAAATACCCTCTCTTGAGATAATCTGTGCCAAGGCTGCA
>NW_009909809.1:336-673 GCF_000696875.1 Nestor notabilis | reverse complement strand
GTCGACTCTTGGGCCCCTCCTATCACTCCAGAAATACGAATGGGTTCCACCCCTTGATACCTTGATGGCATCAGGGTGCACTGTGCACTGGTATCTACCAGAGCCTTATACTTCTGTGGAACTGATGTGCCAGGCCACTCTTCCACTCCGTCCGCGAAACTGCTCACCAGAGATGGAGCAGCACATTTCACATCTTTCCGCATATTCTGCAGCTCGGTTGATGTTCGGGGTCAGGAAGTCACCTCTTTTTCTTCTTCTTTCTCTTCCTCTGATTCATGTGGTAGAATCTCTTCTGTTGTTTGTGACTCTCGTTTGCTTTTCCCCCTGCTTCCCGGGG
>NW_009909809.1:0-245 GCF_000696875.1 Nestor notabilis | reverse complement strand
CGGTGCTTGAAGTAGCTGTGTGGTCCATTGCTGTCGAGGTCGGAGTGGCTGCTGTACTTTTTGCTGGAGTTGGTGTAGCTGCGGTGCTTGAAGTCCCTGTGTTGTCTGTTGCTGTCGAGGTTTGAGTAGCTGCTGTGCTTGTCACTAGGGTCTGTGTGGCTGCTGTGTTTGGAATTGGAGTAGCTCCATTGTCTGTTGCTTTTCCATTAGATTAAGAAACATTTTTTTCACTTTGAAGGTGCTGG
>NW_009909808.1:3566-29337 GCF_000696875.1 Nestor notabilis | reverse complement strand
AGGGAAAGGAGCCCGACCTGGAGGTGGGGTGGCAGCGAGGGGGTGGCGGTCCTAGTGAGCTAGCCGGCAAGAGCCCTTCAGAAAATGAGACCTCTGGAGCGGCAGCTCTAGTGAGTCACTGATGCCTGCTTGTAAAGCAGGTGCAGGAAATTAAATGATAATGTTACTTGAACGTGAATTCAGTTTGCTGCTGCTGGGGAGGCTGGAGAAGTTAATGATGGTGTAGTTGCTGTCAGTGCAAGTGACTGATGGTACAGCTTTGATGCTGAATAAGGTGCCTTGCAAAAATAACTGTAAAATTTGCATCTTAGGCATGCGATTTGCTATTCTTTCAGAAAATGTGATTAGAAAAGTACTTTTTGTTTACTGTGTTTCATTAAATTCACATCTCTGTACATTGTAGTCAGCTTAGAAGAGAATCTGGTATTGTCTTTAGGGGACAAAGATAGGTTGTTGAAAAAAAGACTGCATTTTGTGAGATTTAAACTAAGCTCAACGCAGGCTACTCTAGGCACTCGTGTATTTTGCAAGGCAGAGAAATAGCATTATCTTGATTTCTTTTGCACTTAAAGGACAATTGCACGTTGTTCTTGTTTGGTTTGAAGACTACTTCAGCAGTCACTGGCAGTATTGTGACACCAGACAGTTTAGCTAATATATTTACAATTGAAAACCTGGGAGAAAAGTAAAAGAAAACTAGTTATTACTAGTGAAACAAAAATTTAGTGCCTTTACAACTAATATCTCCAAGTTGATATTTCCAAGGTATTACTTCTGAGTTTAGTGAAGAACTAAAGGAGTTTATTTGTCATTTGTTTCTAAATTTATGTAAGTTGGGAGAGTCTTTTTTGTAGCTTCTTACAACAGATAAACACTTTTCGTGTGACTAGCGACTTCCTCTTTACAGTTAAGAAATTCTTATTTGTAGTTTTCTGATGGGGAGAGGGGAAAAGGAGATTGTTCTGAATATTCTTATTTTCTGTTTCAGATTCATAGCTGATTGTTCACATGTGTCCAGGGGGAGATGAAGTACGTTGGATCCTGCATAGTTTGGCTTTGTATGGCAGTCTTCCTCCTCCTTCCTGTTTCTACTTCTGTGGCTGTCAGTGACCACACAGGTACTTCCATTTTTCTTGCCCATCACAGACCAAAGGCATAAATCTCAGTACTGAACAAATTTAACAAATAATCACAGTATCTGGAAAATAAGCACTATGAGCAGATAATGTTATAAAAGACTTGTTTTAATCTCTCTTTTAAAAAGTGTAAGTTTGAAGCAGTTCCAAAGCCGGCTTTCTGTTTCCTGTGCTTGGAAGATTCACATTTGGAAGCAGCTATAGTTCCTAGGAGTTTTGTTTTGTATTTTTTCAACTTGCCATAGAAAACAAGATTCTAAATTGGCGCTTGTAAAACTTTCGTGAACAAAATCATGCGGCTTTGTTAGAGCAGATCAGTGATCGTGTTGACCTAAACAACGTAATGCTCATATTAACCTCACCTAAACTTAACTGTATGTTTCACAGATGTAATTAGACAAACCTGTGCCTAAGGAAGGGGAAAGGAATATAGTGATACTGTTTAACTTAACAGCTGTTATCCGTCTTCTGCAAATTTTTCATACTTCTGTTTTCTTACTGTCCGCATGTTATCTAGTTCTCTCACTTAAACTTTACATTGACTCTCCAGAAGGTGGTAAACTCTGTCTCAAAGGCATGTCTCCTGTGCATGTAGAGTAAGGAATGGTCAGTTTTCTAGAGTTGTTTGGCCTCAGAAAGTACCCATGTACCTCAACTTTGTAGAATTTTCTTACAATTAGCAAGGAGAACATGCTTGTTGCTATTTATTTTTAGTAATACTGTTTTTCCAGAAACTCGATGAAGGATAATAGAAGCTATACGTATACAACAACTTTGTATCTGCATAACACACTTGAAACTTGGGTACCAGAAATTTAAAAAGTCAGTAACTAGGATAATAATCCTTTTACGACTCCTGGAAACAATAGATAATAGTATTTAATAAACTAAAATGTGTGGGCTCTAAGACAAAAATAACGCACTGTGAGAAGACTTTTTTACCTTGCATTTTTAGGGCAGCAAGGCTAAGTGCTGTACTGATGAATTATTCTTAACCCTGCACAATCTCTCTCTTAGCTGTCTGAAAGAAGCAAAAGAGGTTGTCTTCTGTGTCATTGCTAGCTGGTGGTTTGTAGAAAGGGAGTTTTAAAAGTACTAAAAAAGGTGTGAGTGCAGAAGGTTCCCTAATAATATAAATGAATAAATGGAAACTTGAAAAACTTTTGAAATAAAACACCAGGAAGCATTGTGTCCTTTTTTTTTTTTTTTTTTTTTTAAATGAAAAGTTTTTTCTTAATAAAGCATTTTTTTTTTCTTAATGAAAAGATGTCTTAGTAAAAGGTGGACCTGTCACAGAATATGTGACAGCTCCACTGAACTGCTAATAAATGGTGTATCTGAACTGTGCATTATGTTCTACTAAAAGTTTGGCTAGGTCAGAGGGGAAGTTGCAGTTTTCCTTAACCTGGTTGCCACAGATAGATCAAATATGGGTCAAATTGAACTGCTGGAAAGAAGAGGAGAGATTGTCCCTTTCCTGAGTGTAACTGATGGTGTGCAGTTGAGAGAGGCTTCTGTAGTTAGAGATGGTGTAGGCCAGTGGTGAGGAATAGCAAGTAGATAGCTGCCAGCTTGAGCAGCTCTGCCGACAGCAGAGAATAGGCTCAGTGAAGCCTTAACTTGATAACAGGAAAGAGACTCTTCTAGAGACTGAAGGGGTGGTTACTGTCAGAAGAAGAAATATGAGTTATAGACCAGAAGGCAGGAGCTGACAAAGAACAACCCCTGCGATGGTGCAGCAGTAAGGGATACAGCTGTGTCTGCAAGTATTCTGTTAATCTGCACCATTCAGCTGAAGTGAGTACTCTCTGCTGCAGAGGTGTCTCACCATAGTTTGATGATTTGTGTGCAGATTATGCAGATGGATTTGTTACAAACTGGAAATGTGCTCACTTTGGGGAAAAAAGGAGTATCTAATAATTTTTTTAACTTTTTTTTTTGTTGTTGTTCTTTCATTGACTGCCTCTGTCTTGGGCCTTTGTTCTTCTCCCTTATGTATCAGTTTACCAGTTCTGTTTGGATCAGCATCTATCCTTCAGAATCTGCATAGGAAATCCTTTTGATTTTCTTCTTTCAACAACATATGTTAGCATTTGTTTTTCACTCTGTTAGTGTGAAAGCTTTTCCAGCAAAGCCCATTCAGATCAGATCTTGGATTATTGCATTTATATCCTGAACTGTCTCACCTGATCTACTTAAGTCTAAATGAATGGACTTCAAATGCAGCAAAAAATGTAAAGTTAATATGAAGGGGGATGAGACGGAGAAGTGTGTTAGGGTAAGGAAACCTCTTAGGCAAGAGAAAGGGTTATGCACATGTAGGGGAGAGCTTTCTGAGCTGGCATTCTGAATATACTTTGGGACTTACTTACTGGGTCAGTATTGTAATACGTAAATACCAGTACTGGAAACCAAAACCAACAGTGATAGAGTATGCTGGATCTTCTGAGAGTGGTCTTCCTCAGGCTTCTGATGTGTGTCAGTGACCATTAGATTCATATGAAGGATTTCTTTCAGTTCTCACCTGTCCAGAAGTTTTGATATGCTAATTGTTCACTTGCTTTGAAGCACTTGCTTCTAATGACAAAATGTAGCAAATCTGAGGGAGAGGGGTCAGGAGTTCTCCACAATTGTGGTTTTTGATTTGACTTCGAGAATATTTTCTTCATGATGTCAACTTGTATCTTTTAATTTTAGGAACGTTTGGTTTTGGAGTGTGGATATGAGCTCTTTCTGTAGTGACACATGAAGTTCTAATTTGATCATTCCTGAATGTTTCATATTAGAATATTTTTTCTCACTCCCAGATCATTGCTGATTTTTCAACTTTGTTTATGCTACATTTTTTATGGATTAGCAAGTGATTCTGAAAACCAGTAACTGTAAAACAAAGTCCTGGGACTGACAGGCATGGTGAATTTCCATTGCCTTTTGACATGGAATGTGTTGTGAAAAGTATTAGCTCTAGATCATAATTTAGATAGGCACTTCAGCCCAAATGCAGTGAGTTGTTTCAAGTATGCAGATCAGTTCAGCTTTTTGGTTTTCATGTTTTAATATGGCTGGATACTTCTCAAAATCCAGTTAATGACTCTACAGTAGCTCTCATATACAGTATAGTCATATTCTTAATATTCTGAATATTTAAGGTTGGATCCACAAACTATTGCTTGCATTGCAGTAGTTAAGTGACCCTGCCTTCCTTGGATTCCTTAACTTGTAGTTAAATGCTGTGTCTTTTGTGGCACTGAATATGGATCTTTAGGTATTTACGAGAATGCGGTTCATGAAAGCTTGCATGCTGAGGAAAGCCACATCAGCTAGTGACTAGTAGTATGGAAGTGTTCCCCTTTGTGGTCTGGAATCTTTCTTAACTATACATGTCCTCCCAGTGTGAAGCCTGTAAACCAGATCAGCCTGTTTTTTTATGGAAAGGCAGAGAAAGAACAAAACATCAATAATATCTCTTACAGCCATGATATTCACCTCTGATATGATAGAATAGTTTGGGTTGGAAAGGACCTCCAAAGATTATCTAGTCCAACCCCACTGCAGTGAGCAGGGACATCTTCCAATAGATCAGGTTGCTCAAAACCTTGTCCAGCCTGACCTTGATTGTTTCCAGGAATGGGGCATCTGTCAACATTGTGGGCAACCTGTTCCAGTGTCTCACCATCCTCATGGTAAAAAATGTCTTCCTTGTATCTAACCTAAGTCTGCCCTCTTTTATTTTAAAACCATTACCCCTTGTCCTATGCAAGGCCTGCCAAAAAGTTTTTACCCATCTTTCTTATAAGCCCCCTTTTAAGTATTGAAAAGCTGCAATAAGGTCTCCCTTTTTCTTTGCCAGACGACACTCTCAACCTTTCCTCATAGCACAGGTGCTCCATCCCTCTGATCATTTTTGTGGCCCTCCTCTGCACCTGCTCCAACAGGTCTATATCTCCTGTTCTGAGGGCTCCAGGTGGGGTCTCACCAGAGCAGAGTAGAAGGGCAGAATCACCTCCCTCAACCTGCTGTCCACACTTCTTTTGATGCAGCCCAGTACACACTTGGCTCTGTAGTCTGTGAGAGCACACTGCAGGGTCATATTCAGTTTTTCATCCACTAGTACCCCCAAGTCCTGGGCAGGGCTGCTCTCAATCCCTTCAATCCCCAGCCTGTATTGATAACTGGGGGTTACCCTGCAGGACCTTGCACTTGGCCTTATTGAACCTCATGAGGTTCACATAGGCCCACTTTTCAAGCTTTGTCCAGGTCTGTCTGCATGACATCCTCTCCCTCAGGCACACCAGCAACACCACACGGCTTGGTGTCATCTGCAAACTTGCTGATGGTGCACTTGTCCAAGTCACTGATGAAGATGTTAAACAGTATTGTTCCCAATAGACACCCCTAGGGAACACCACCCATCACTGCTCTCCGTCTGGACATTTGAGCTGTTGACTACTGCCATCTGGATGTGACCATCCAAACAATTCCTCATCCACCAGACAGTCCATCCATCAAATCTGTCTCTCCAAGTTAGAGAGAAGGATTTTGCAGGAGCTGTGTCAAAGGCCCAGATAGGTGACATCTGTAGCTCTTCCCTTTTACACTGATGTAGTTACTCCATCATAGAAGCCCACTAGGTTAGTCAGGCAAGACTTGAGCTTGGTAAAGCTGTGCTGGCTGTCTTGAGTAATATGAAGTCCTCTTTTTAACTACCTATTCTTCCTCATAGGAGGATCTAGTTCTCCAGGGTTTAGCGTGAGCATCCTAATATCTGAACTCTATTGGTGTGGATTTCTTAATCTTGCCTGCCAAAGCTGTTATGTTATTTACATAACCATCTAAATAGTCACCAGGCTTGGAGTTGACTTCTTACAGCAACAAAGCTGTAGATTCACTCTCCTTCATTCTTCTTCCCACTCTTGTGTAATTAACATGTGTATTGTAATGTAATATGATGTAGCTTACAGGGTAAAATGGAAAACAAAAAAAATCACATCCTATCTTCTGGTACCTCTATACATGAGGTTACAGGCATGTGGAAGATCTGAATTCTTGACCTTATTGGAAAGCAGGCCAGCTGGCTCTGCTTAACTGTCTTTGAGGTGGACTCTTTGGATATTGTTGCTGACACTTGCAGGTACGTCACACACTCTGAAGTGATTCCCTTTGTGTATATATTTATGAAGCCTGATCCAGTACGAGTGTGAGACAAATCATAGCTAATACGGATTTCACCTGAAGCTTGAGCTGACATACAGTGTGGGTATATGTTAAGTAGGACTTTGTTGTTTGGCCAGTCATGCTTACTGATGGAACTTTGGTACCTTTGCAACGTGCATATCAGTGGTGTTAGATAGCAGTTGGAAATTTCACCTGAACATAAAGTTCAATTATAAAGTGGCAGATAGGTAGTTGTAAAGTGAATCTGTCCATTACAGGTTACACTTGATCTGGAGGAGCCAAGAGTGCCTATTGGAAGCTACAGTTCCCTGTCAGGAAGTGCAGACAAGAGATGTGTGTAAGAGTGAGACTGAAGCATGCACCAGACTCTCCGCTGTCCTCGTTTGCACGGAAAGGAAAACTGGGCATGGGGCCTAGATAGAAGCTGCAGCGTGCTCCAACAGGTGCCCTGATCACCGCAGGAATTGAGAACATGCCGTTGCATGTTGCAGGAAAAACATCTACATGCAATGCCTTTATTTTTTTCTTAATGCTATTAAAAACAACAAAAAAATTATTGGCATCTTACTGGAGAGGCAGATCATCAGTGTTCTGTGACATGTCTGCTTGATCTGCATAAATACGTATTTTTCGAAATTCTTCGGTTGATTTTATGATAATAAGCTCCTGCATAGACCTCAGTGATTTCTAAAAGCTGAGGTCTGTAGTTTTGTCCTGTGGATAGGTGATCTCATTAATTTATAGGCATGTTAACTTGAGCTTTGACATCACCATTTTAACATGAATTGTTGACTTCGCATAGACCCAGTTTTATCACATGCAGAGCAATCTAGTCATAAGCATAATCTCACTCCTTTTACTGCTTCATTAGTTTTATAGTATGTATTCTAACAGAGCAGATAGGTGCATGGTTTCTGTGCCTGGATTAGTGGTAAGGGTTTGTCTTTGTTCTTTTTCTTCCTGAATGTCTTCATGTAGATCTTCTAATTCAGCTATGCGCAGGATGAATGGATAAACTGTCTGTTTTGTCTCAGGCCAAAGAAAATCTAAATATCTGCCAGCAGTACTAAAAATCTTGGAAGAGGCTAGCGTTTTGATTTTATAAACTGTAACTGTAGAAAGAATTTTCATCAATCTACGGTAATGAAAGTTGTCAGTCTTGGTATGGAGAGGTTTTGGATTTAATGTTTTAGAGTTTTGCTTTAGCTCTCTGGTAAAAAGAGTAACACAGGGCTAGAGGAGTGCATCAGCAGCATGAGGTAGAAGAAGATTCATAGTAACTCTTTCAGTTCTTCTGGGGATATGGAATACAACCAAATAAGTAACACTTAAATGGCCTGTCTATGCTGTGAGTGTTATGCCACTGATAAAAATAGGTCCGCAGTCCAGTCTGTGGCATGTGAGGAATCATTGCTATCATCTGGATAACACAGAAATTGAGGCTTGAGACTTTATTTGGACTTGCAAGAAAGTGGCTGGGGGGCGTAAGTTAAAACTTTCCAGTCTTTTGCCATTCAGGTCTCATGTAAGATAATGCTGAAAAAGAAACCCCACAGTTGTGTCCCAGGTTCTCTAGAGCTTACTACAGCAGGTCAGGGTAAAATCAGTAATAAGTAATATCTAGCTGCTTTTGTTGTAAATATTGTAAATTAATTTAACCAAAAAGGGAATTGGCCCCATAGTCTTATCTATATTAAGAAAAAACCCCTTGGTTAGAAAACACTTAAATTTAAGAAGAACTTTTGTCAGTACATATGTGACATGGTATTGTGGCTTTCAGCCGTAACAGGCTTCCTTTACAAGAATGTATTTCTTACAGGTATACTTGTGTGAATCTACTATAATTGCATTAATTGTTTTGGAGTGGCTACAGATAAAAGTCTATAGTTTAATAATCTGTGTAAGTGATGAAGACTAAGGTTTGTAGATTAAAGGGTATCTAAGCTGAGCTGCTTTCTGTTCCATATACACACTGTATGTGCGTACATCAAATGGTGTACTGAAATTGCTATGGTGATATGTAATTCCAGTGAATACTTTTCACACTACATACAACTCCCCACAAACCAAGAACAATGAAAGATTTCGTTTCAGTTTCAGAGATTTCAACATGACTATACTTTACAGTTCTGCGTCTTTTCTGCGGAAAGGGAATTTACAGTGTTTTTAATGCATGTTTCATCTCATTTTTCATAAAACTTTACATAAATGCACATATATACAGACATTTATTTGTGTATAAATGAAGGAAGGAATACGTCTTCTTAGAGCCTTAGAAATAAATTATGAGGGATGTTACTTGTAATTGTAGATCGCAATTTAAAAGTAAAGGACATGGCATGTGATGAATCTCATGAAAAAATGCCTTTAACCTGGTCTGTCCTTCAAACAATTGAATTACCTCTCATTAACCATATTGTCAGCAGGTATCTTTGTATTAAATAATTTAGTTTCACTTTTACTGGTTATTTCCAATTATCCATTTTTAATCCAGATCAAGTACAGTAACATATTTAATAGAACTTAAGGCTTTTGAAGGGTGATATGCTTTGACATTGCTACAGAAGAAATAACAAATTTCACATGCTTTAAGATTACAAATACAGCTATTTTGAATGCCAACCTTCAGTCTGGATGCTCCTTGGAAATCTTTAGATATAGATGATTTCCAGATTAATGGTAGGACATTCCTCCTTACATTTTTTTATTGAACTGACACTTCAGAAAGCCCCCCCACCTTCACTGTTCAGCAGCTTCAGCTGTACCTTGGCCACCTTTTTAGTTGCATCAGCTCAGTATGGAGCTCTGTGCTTGGTAAGTGCATGGGTCAAATCCTGCTTGTCATCTTTGATAGCTTTATTAGAGTTTAGCAGGGCTATTTGCAAAGTTTGTTAAAGAGCCCTATTTCTGACCTATGCACAGAAGTGACATTTCTCTGCACTTGCTTCTTAAAAGTGTGTATTCCTGTGTGTATATAGAAGTAAGAGAAGAAAGGACTTTATGCGAGTAAGATGTTGCATGTTAATAACTCAGTGTTTGATCTAAATGTTTGATTAGATTTAACCTTAGAATTTGCCATGTTCCACATTCTAGAATGTGCTGCTTGTTTATCTAAATACAGACTTAATCCCTCAAAAAGCTGCTTTATTTTCAACCATTAAAAAAAAAAAAAGTATTGCTTATATTATTATATAATTATATCCTTTTTAATCCACATTTTTTAATTGGTTTTCACTGAAGTAACAATGGATTATTGTCATGGTAATCAAGCCATTTATGCTTTATTGTTTCATGTTCCATATTAGGGGAAAAAGATTTTCTAAGAATATATCTAGCAATAAAAACTAAATCAAAACACAACAGCAACAACAATCAAACAAAACCATTAAACCCCTTAGAACAGAGGTTATTGCTTTATAGAGTATTGTACATGGAGAGAGTCTGGTAAGAATTTAGTGGTTTTCTTCTCATTACATTGTTCCTGTGACCTTTAATAATAAACAGATAAATGAAAGTTTGATAAAATTTGTATCTGTTTATATTATAAGTGTAGTATGCAATCTGAAATACCATTTTTCTCATTTAGATTTTGTAATTGGTTTATTGCTGGTTTGCATATTCTAAAGAAAAAAACAACAAAAATATTCTTGTTAATATTACTATCACTCTCCTGATAGTTTTTTCTGATTATTTTTGTTCGATAGAAATTTATAAAAGATAATAAACTTTATTCTCTTGAAGGTGCTGTGTGTCCTTTAATGAAAACTGTTGTCCATCATCTCAAACAAATCAACAGAGACGGTCTGGGTGTTTCAGGTAACTGACTGTGCTAATATCGGTATCTAAATTAATTGTCTAGTCGTGGATGTAATCATAGTTTGACTGAAGCTGGCTTTAAAACTGAAAGGACCGTATGGAATGCCACCCCCATGCTCCAAAAGCTGCTGTTGTTTTTAGGAAAGGGGTTAAAATCAGAACGTGCTGTTCTTACAAAGTATTGGTTCAAGTTCTTGCAGCCATACTCAGTTCCGTTGTTTTTATCAAACGCCCTTCATTCTTATCAGTTCAGATGCTAAAAGGAAATAAAGAATGCGTTTCTCAGGTTGCAAAGTCATCTAGTGTGTGAATCTTGCACTGATAGTTTCTCTGTCAATAAAATGAATATTGATTTTAAAGTACTGGTTTTCAAAATAGCTTGTCAGTCCATACTCTGGAAAGTTAGCAAGCATGCTAAAAGTCAGTATTTACCTTGGTTTTTAAAATTCCATTAAATAAACTAAATCATTGTGTTGTATTTCACAGGGTTTGATCTGGCAGAAAGCTTTTCTTTGAGACAAACATCTTGTGGAGGTGAAAAAATTTGTTTTAAACTGGGAAGCGCACCTCTCGTCAGAGACACAAAGTAAGTAGATACTAGTTTCATCCTTAGTCTTTAAGACAGAGCCTAGACCAAATACAACTGCTGAAACACTGAGCAGTGTATCCAGAGGATGCCACAGAAAGACAAGTGTGTCTTTTTCCAAGCGTTTTCATCTGTAGCAGTTTTTTCTTTTGGGAAACATTTTGATGGAGGTGTGGGTTTTTTTTTTTTTTTTCTTCTGGAATCTAGAATTATCTAGGTAGAAAGTAAATTGCAAATATCTCTTTCTCAAATTTGAATTCTGATACTGAAAAATCTACTGTTTATACATAAATATTTATGAAACAAAGGAAACAAAGAACTTCCATGGTATGACAAGAAGTATTATACTAATCTTCCCTCAGCAGAATTGGCTGTCCTCTCTCTGATTACTGTTGACAGGATTAAAAAGAGAGAGAAAATCACCATTTCCTGAAACACTATATTATAATGTTGGTTTGGGATTTTTTTTGCCCAGTGGAATTGGCATCTTGTCTTTGAGCTATAATAGAATGGTGGGTGCTCAGTGTAGAGATGAAACTATGCAGCATCCTCATCTGACACAGGGTGGGATGAAAGGCAGAAACTGCAGGAAGAATCTAAAGGAGGGTGAAAGAGAGTAACGCACAATGGAATTGGATTCATTTAAGTTTGCATAGGGAAAAGGAAATGGCAAGAATCAGTTAGGAATGTAGTTTCAAGTTCCCAATGTTCAGCAGAGAGAGAGGATCATCTCAGACCTTGGTTGAGATGTGCTCTGAGTCATGGGACTGTGGTTTCTGTACAGCATGTTCCTGTGATGACAAGGGAAGCAGCTATATTCCCGTGTCTTCAGATTGGGTGTTCTCTGTTGCAAGAGGTCTGGCTCCAGCTTGCCTAGGGAAAAATACACCTGTCCCTCAGACTTCCCCTTTGCTTGGATCCTGGGCAGAGCAAAGAGGGACTGTGGATAGCTTGAGGCCATAGGAGAGGGAGAAGAGGAATTGGAGGCACCCAGAAAGAAAACAAAAGTGATCTTTTAGGAAAGAAAAATGATAAAAGAAATAGAACCTAAATGTTCGAGATGACTGGATAGTTTCTAAGTTCTTCTGAGGTACTAGATAATGTAAATTTTAATGCTTGTCTCATTCTGTGAGATTCAACAAATAATCACTGTCTTTTTTAAACACCCTGGACATTATCTGTTGGAGGAAAAATGACTAGATAAAATTGCTTGACACAGAGTGCTCTATTTTTCTTATGGCCTTCCCAGTATTATCAAGATTGTCTTTGAAAAAGGAACAGGTAAAATTAGGTATCACTCATAAATGTCTTCACTAAAAATATTTTGAAAGTTTGCCAGTAAGAAAACTTTTGTTAACTCTGTTATTAATTTTTCAGGGTTTTATAGTTGATTTTGGGGTTTGGGGTTTGGGTTTTTGGTTTGGGTTTGGTTTTGTGTTTTGTTTTTTTGGGTGTTGTGGGTTTGGTTTTTTGTTTGGTGGGTTTTTTTTGGTTTTTTTTTTGAGTGGATGGGAATTCGAGGGAGACATGAGGCTAGAAGAATAGAAAATCAAGGTAGTAACAAAACTTGGGCAATTTTCCTTTTAGGAATAAAAAGCAAAGTAGTTCTTTGTGTGCAGTGTAAGCTGACATACTTTATTCTGAAACTGGCAAAAATGGAGTGTAGGTAGCTAGAAATCACAAAATGGTGAATTATTTAGAATTTGTATTGTTTTCAGGGAAAATTCATGATTCAAAAATATTGATTTCTGAGAATTCGGTGGTTTTGGAAGGGGTCTGACAGGTGATGTTGAGGTTGAAAAATGTAAAGCTTTTTCGTAGCTTTTATTGGTAGGCCTGAATACTAACATCTGTGGTTTATTTTATTCTTCTAAGAACAGTTTATTAGAGAAGGCAGTGAAAGTGAGGCATACACATCATGGCTGCTAGCTGTGGCTTAGTGAAACCTTAACTGTTAGTGGTTGCAAGGAAAACACTTGAGAAAGACACAATACTTTTAACTTCATGAAGTGAGAGAGAAATCTAACGGATTTTTTTTCTATATTTTATCTGTTCAGCTTTTTTGAGCAAGAATGACTCTTAGAGACAGAAATGGTCAGTTTCATTTCATTTTCAGTGTGAATCAGGCAAGGGATAAAGAATTTCAGTAAAGGATAAAAACCTGGAAGGCAAGTTGTTTGGCTTTAGCTGTCTCTTGCTTTTCATGTTCCTCTCCCGGCCTGTTGTTTTCCTCTGTATCTCCTCATGAAAGAAAAACTAAAATCTTTCCAGTTTCCCCTAAAAATATGCATATCTAATGGATGAAAACTTTAGTTGGATGAAGCAAGTGAGATGGTTATTAGTAAAATGCATAACAATGCTAATGTATGAATATAGTTAGACTGAAAATTAATATCGTTATTGCTGTTAATAAGGTACAGATTAAGCTTTTCAGTCAGCTTGCTGTGGAAATAAGTGGTACCTCTTACATACATTTTTCTGCACAAAAAAGGGTTACAAGTATTTTCAATAGCATTCAAGCACTGAAGAATTTCCGTTAAATCCTAGTTCTTCATGGCAATAGTCTTGCTCATGCTCTTTTAACCTTTCTTCAGGGAGAAATGCACGTCATGATTAAGAATAGAATTAACTTTTTTTTTTTTAATCCAATATGTTGACTATATTGAGCTTTCTGTTGTTGAGAACACTTCAGACAAGATTTTTAAAAATTACTTAGTTCAAGCATTTTTGATACTCTTCTGAACTTTTGAGTTATTTTTTAAACATAAGGGCAGACAGCAGTCAGGAGCACGAAGTCAAGTTTTGACATGGTAGGGTTACAGTGAAGGATACTCAGGAACTCTGATATCTGTTATCATAGCCTTATGATTTACTGTATCTCAGTTATCCATGCACAGTATCTTGTACTTGCTATTTTATTTAAATTTTATTTTCTTATATTATGTTGGACTGCGTGGTTCCAGATCCCCCACGTTAGAGGAGCTTGGAGGTTTTTAGGAGCAGTCTGCCTCAGAAAATATTTTAGCAGACGTGGTGTGCAGTAAGCAGCAGAACAGTGTTTGTTATCCATCCTTCAGGAAACTGAGAGTATCTGATTAAGCTGACTAGCAAGTATCAAGTAACTTGGCACATCTCCTCTTGCATTTCATTCATTCAGTTGTAGTGTGGGTAATAGAAAGCTATGCTGTGCCATTTTTCTTGTGTGATGCCATTTTGGTTTTTTTTTTTTTCAATGGACCTGGAATAGTGTTGCACCTATTTATATTTGTAAATTGTAAATAATTTACAATGCAATGTCAGCTGGGGAAATTGGTTATGTTTATGTTGGATTTTGGTTATATGTCTTTATCTCTTTTTGTGAAGGAGTTCTCTATGTATTTTGTCTTGTGGTAGGAGATGGATAGCTTTTCTTATGCTACATGTAAATGACTATTAAATATTAATTTAGTTCTAATAATAGTTTTGGGAACAAAGAGTGGTTTTTAAATTAAAATACTCCTACTTATTGCAATTATTATGTGGAGATTAATAGAAGTTATTCCTGAGTAAAGTGGTATAACAGGCTTTGAATCCTAAAGAAATTCACAGTAAAATACTGTTATGCAGGCAATCTAATTATTTAGTCATAATAATAGTAATTGTATAATGTTTTAATTTTATTTCAGTAAATACATTCTAGAATCATATTTTGCTCTCTAGAGCTGGACACATATAGCGCATGCAGTGTGCTTCAGTTTGGCACAGAGCTTGCTGAAAAAAGCAGTACGGGGCTCTGTGCTGATAGCAACTCCTTTAGATTTTTCCAGCAATATTCAGTACCCTGGACATGAGGCCTTGGAGGCTAATGTTTGTTCTTTAGTTGTGTTAAAGTAAATAGCACTAAGATGAAATAATTTCACTGTCTTTCTCTAACGATGCATCTGATGTCAGTTGTTCCTCATTCTCTCTTTCCTGGGTTGCTGGTGGGCCTTTTTTTTTTTTTTTTCTTCTCTGAAAGCACCAATAAAGGAGATAGTAAGTTGATTTCGGCTGAGTTTCAGAATGTTTTTGAAATGGATGTTTATGATTAGCAAATCTTGATGGCACAGTCATGGCTTTCTTATTTTGTAGTTTGTTTGGCTTGACAAACCATATTAATTTAGTGAAGAGCTGGCTGTTAAATGATCTCAGAGTTGGGATTACTCCCACGACTTTTTTAGGAATTCTTCCCCTTTTGGTGTAAGATACTGCAAAAGAGCTTGGATTTTGACTGTATTTGGACTACTGAGCTCCATCAGCAATGTTGTCACTCTGTGGTGCCAGAAGAGCTGTGGCTGTGGCTTGGACCAGATTTCAGAGAAATTGTTTCATCTCCTTGTGATGTCTAGTTACTGGATGCAGAAATACTGTTCCCACTTCTGACAGTATATTCCAGGCTGGAGGATTCTTTCTGCTAAGAACAGAAACCAGTGATGAAAGAATATTCATGTGGGGTTTTTTGTTTGCTTTTAATACTGACCTTTTAATCACAAAAAATGCTCAAGGAAGTGCATTTCCTAGAGCACAGTTGGCCTCAAGCAAGGCAGTTTCAGTGCTCACCGTTAGAAGCCTTTTCACAGTTAGCACATGGCTTCTCAAAGCCACCTGTCTTTGGGTGGCTTTGGAACCATTTGCCTTCCTCTGGTTGGTCTCTGGTTCTATCTTGCCTGACTTCAGCTGCCAGTGACTGTCCACACGGGCATAGTTTTTGATCATTTTTGCACATGGCATGTGTTTTGGGCAGCAGACTCAGGTTCACTGTCTTCTTGAAAAATATTGTTAAGATATAGATATATACAGAGAGAGATATAGATATATATACACACATATATGTAAAGAAGTAGTATACCTATTTCCTAAATTCAGTATAGAATGGATAGATGTGAAAATAACCCGTTCCCAAAAGATTTAATCAGAAACTTTTAAAATACCTTCTGAAAATGTCAATGAGGTGGCACCCGTGTTCAGAGGCAGTAGTTAGTTACGCTAACCAGCTTTTATCAGTGCTTGCACAAAGTCCTGCTAGCCTTTGGTCTATTAAAATATTAGATTGTTATGTAAGAAAACACCTCTCCCTTCCTATATCACGTATTTATTTGAGGTCATTCGAGCTGTTAAAGCCAACAACACCAAGACTGAAATGTCTGGTATTTTGGTTGCAGGGTATGTTCAAGTAAAAGGGCCTTGTCTCTGAAATTTGCTTCCTGAGTGTGGGAGCCCAAATTTGGTAGAAATCCTGGTGCTTTCTTCAGGTCTTCCAAAGTAGTGGATCAGAAACTGCAGTGATAGATGCTTTCTTTTAATGATTCTGGTTGAAAGACTGAAATTGTGCACTTTGTGTTTATTTCCAGTAACTTGAAAACCAACTGCATTTTGTACATTAAAAAGAAGGATAATACAGGGATTACTGTTGAAAGAACAAATTGGAGCTGTACTTACCCTGTAAATACCAATCATTTCATAACTAAGGAGAAAAATGATAGGCCAATGCTTCTTTAAAAGAATGAACACACATGAATGTCTTTTTCTGCATATATGGGCTTATTTCTGCCTGACAGTTTACCAGAAATATGCCATGACCTTTTTATGAAATTTAAAATTCGGGCATTAATGGATTTTAATTGCTGTATTAGGCTTGAATCATACTATAATTTAACATGCAATTTACATACGGAAAGAACTAGGGAAGCAAAAGTAATGACAGAGAGGTGGCAGAGGTGAAGAGTATCTATAAAATATGTAATACTTACATTGAAAGCAGGGTATAAGGGAACAGAGAGCAGTAAAACTGTTTTAGTTATGCCACTGACTGTGGCAAATCTGAATTCTTTGATCTGTAGTGTGTTCCCCTGACAGTAGAGCACTTAGTATGGAAGCTTCATACCAGTTAAATTTGTAAGACAGTGCTGGATAAAGCACATTGTTTCTTTTCCTTTTTTCCTCAGCAGTGTTGTTCTTGCCCTAAGGCACTTGCAGATAAAGGGAATGAGCTCTTGGGGGATATGTACTTTAAGGGCACTGGTCCACAACAAGAGTGTGCAGCAGACCAGCAGTGTTTGTGTGGATCCCCTGTGTACCTCACAATTCAGGATGAAACTTGAGGTAGGCAATAAGCAAATCACAGAAGCACTGGAAGAACAAACAGTAAAGGCAGTTTACTCTCCTCACTTAAAAAGCTTTCCTTAATTTGAAAAATATGTATTTCAGTTCAGATTAGTGTTATTTTTTTCTGCTGCCTTTGTTTAAAAGGAGAAACCTGTCCAGCCAAGATGATTAGTTGGAACACAAAATAGAACAAACAAACAAATTAAAAAATCAGGAGTTCACCTTCACAGCACTCCTCTCCAGCTCTCAGCCTCATCTAGCTTCCTCCACATCAGCATCAGCCTCTCTGATCAGCAAGGCTGGCGGCTGGTCCCCATGACTCTTGCAATCACAGCAGGGAAGGAGCAAGAATGTGCTGCTGGGGCGGGGGTAGCCTGCTGTTAGCTTAAGCCAACCCTGAAATTGCACCTTCCATGTGATGGTTTAACCTGCCGTGTGGAAAACAATTCTGTTGTTCTGATCAAAATAACGGCATCTGCAGTATCTAAGCAATTTCAGTTTTGCTGTATACTCCTATATTAGAATTTATTAATTTTTTTAATGCAGTTTGGATTCCAAAACTTTTTTCCATTTTTCTTTTTGGATAACAAAACTTAATAAACTTACTGTTGTAGATACCACAATTGCTATACACAGCTATTGTGTTATTAGATGCCTAGATTCAGCACAAACAATTTACCTGGATGTTCCTCCTCTTAGCTGAAGTTGTACCTACAAACAGATGTTTGTGCTGATAAATTTGTGTCTACGCTGAAGCTTTGTTGTTTAAAGATATTCCCTTCCCCCACCTTGCCTCTGAGTTTTTAGTTTTTCTATCTAAAAATAGTTCATGGGCTCTCTCACAGTGAAACTGCCTGGTGCTTTTTTCAATACACTGATTTTCATTTATTTTCAGTTGGTTGTGAAAGATTTTTGGCCTCTAGCATTTCTCTGTGGTTAGCTCTTTGGAGTTTTTATCATCATGCCATGAAAAGTTTTATATTTATGGAGATAAATTGCCAAATTTAAAAAATATTTTTTTAATTTTGCATAGACGATACAGTCCATGCCCTGGGCTTTTCACTTGCAGGTCTGGGTATCAGCTTGATTTCGGTCATAAGTATACAGAGTTTGCTGATTGCAGCCTTGTCTCGAATATTTGTCATGTCACAAACTCTTCAAAACTTGGAATGATTTAATAAGCTTCGACATGAAGAAGAACAGTCTGTAATCTATAGAAACTGGATCCTGATGTACATATATTGATGTTTTAACAGAACCATGTGCAAGAGGTCATGTTATTTTTTTTATTTAGTCAACATGATTAGTTGCAGAATCTCAGAATTCTATTAAAAAGAGATAAATCCTAAAAGTACTCTGGAATAGAACATAACAATACAGGCACTGGATAACTTCTTGATAGTTCCTAATATGGCATTAAGGTTTTAAGCGTCATGTGAAAATGCATGTATCTTTTGTTTTAGGGATTCGACTGCCATTTATCGGTATGCCCATACTAGCAATGGTGATGTTGAAGACCTTGATAAACTTTGATTTATGTCTTTTACTCAGTTTTCTCTTTGAACTCTGCTGAGAGTTTAGTAAGAAACATGTATGTTCCTAATGTATGATGAGCAGTGTTGGTTACTCAGATACTGTTGAATGCATATCCCATAAAATAGCAATGGGTGTTTTATGGCTAAGGAAAGTGAGGTTTGCTTTGCATCGCTCCTGAGGAGTAACCATCATCAGGGTGCTCTGACCTTACTTTTCTGTCTTACTGGATTGGTCTTTTAAGTGAGCAGTTCAGAATGCTAGATGACTGCCAGCTTAAATTCATATATGAATCTAAACAACAAAGACAATAACATTCACCGGGAGTACATACAATAATGGGAGCGGTTTGCCAAGACTTGGGGGGACAAAGTGCACTTCCAGAAGTGCACAGGTCCAATTCTTGCACTTGGGACCCTACATGCTGGATATGCTTACTTCGAAGTACAGCAGTTGCAGCATTAAATGATAGCTGTTGCTCAGGATTGACATTTAGCACCTGACTTGTACAGACTTACTAGCTAATGCTCACTCATTTTATACGTAAAGATACTTGGAAACAAGCTTTGGGAGAGGGTTCTTCCAGTCCAGTGGGTTATTTGGGTTTTGTTGTTGTGTTTCGGTTTTGGTTGGTTTTTTTCTTTTAAGTCACTGAGAATTGGTGTTTCATTCCTATATGAACTGATAAAGACTGTAACTCAGAAGAAAAATCATATAGACAGAGACATTGGAAGAAAATGCACCAGAACACAACCAAACATAGAAGATCAGTGCTAGCTGTAGTTCAGGAATGAGAGTGTATGAGATGACTTGAATGTTTGAAAATGTTAGATGTAAGAAATGCCATCAGATATCTGTGTTTACTCAAAAAGGAGCATAGACTTTGAAATTATTTCCTATTTTTTATAGGCAGGTTAGTTTCCTTTCCACAGGACTTTCTTTAAATTTAGGAAGTGTTAAATGATTGTATTACTGTTACTATGTGGAGACAGATATGCTATGCTACCAGGAAATTACATAAGCTTATGATTTCTTTGTTATGAAAGTGTTAGGAGCACTAAAAAAGCACTTTGTGATTCAAGATAGCTGATATGATTTCATGGAAAGGAAAGTCATGATTCATTAACTGATTAGAGTTCTTGAAAGACTGAAGAGTTACAACACAGCCTTGCTTCCTTGCTCTCCTGAAGGATCAGTTAGCATGGCTAGCATGAGCCCATATTATGGCTAAGATTAAATTTTTTACAGCATGCTAACTTTTTTTATCACAATTAAATGTCATCTCTTTAAACAGCTTACATTGGATTGATTTTGCTCTCATAGTCAAGAGAATGTGTACTTCAATCCAGCTGGCTCTAGGTGGCCCTGCCTGAGCTGGGGGAGTTAGATCAGATGACCTCCAGAGGTCCTTTCCAACCTCAACCATTATAAGATTCTGAGATTCTATTATAGAATATACTGTTAACAGATTTTCTTCCTTAGGAATCCAGATTCCCATAGTCTGGGTACTTAATTACATTGTCAACCAAGTGATTTATAGGGTAAAAGCAAATTTCTCAAAATGCTGGGTTTGTCATAGGACAGTGAGGGAACAAAGTATTTCCTTTTTAAAACTTCCAAAATATTTCTTGCATCTCATTGCATCCTTAAAGATTACAATTTTACAAAATATTGGTCATATTAGTGATATTTTCTTTACTGTCATAACTCTTCCACCCTTGTGTACTAGCCTGAGGTTAGTAGTAGGTAATATGCTGTTCTTAGAATTTTTATCAGCAGTAATGATTTAAATTTTGGCCTTATTGTTGAAAAGTAAGATCATTGCTCATTTTAGTTCTGTTACTTGCACATAAAATTACACAGGTGATTCAACCTCAAGTTATAATTGATGCATTGTTTTAATGCGGTGTTTTTGTATGGTGGAGCCTTTTCTGTTTTGAGAAAAGTTCGTAAATTCCCAGCACATCAAGCTCCCTTGTTTGGATATAAGGCATCTGGCCTGCTTCCCCAGCCTGAGAATGTCTCCTGGTAATATCCAGTGTTCTTTTAAGTGGTGTTTGATGGGTTCTTTTGATGTGAAGCTTAGGGAAAATCTGAATAAAATATTCACTGACTTACCCAAAGCTACCACTGCTTGAAACCTCCTTTCAGCACCTCTGCTGGGCCTAATGCAGGACCCCATCTCTCTTCACAGCTTTTTCAGTTTCTTTCCTAGCCCTTTAAAGGGAATACCTGGCCATTACCCAACAGTGTCTGATAGTGACAGGGTTAGCAAGTCACAGGTTCTTTGCCCATCTTGTTAAACATAGTTATGACTCAGCAGATAGTAATGCAGTGTTGATATATTAAAGCTTGATACATTTTAACTCCATTTAATCTGTAACTTACAAAAAATCTCATAACTACAGAAAGTGTGAGATGCAGGCTAAGCTGTATGTATTTTTTTTTCTTCTTTTCTTTAACTTGACTTTAATTAGATAACTCATTTCTAAGTCCTGAGATTTCAGAAGTGGTAATTTCCTGTTTCTGAAAGTGCTATTAAGTCTTCCAATATGATGCAAATGAATTTTTTTATGTTTTATTTTCCATATTCATTCACTTAGAATCCACGAATGTTAACATTTTTCCAAAATGTAAAGAGTGTGTTATTTACCTAATTATCCTTCAAATTATAAGCAGAACACCAGGCTTAAATATTCATAGACTAGTCATTCTGTGTGTAGTGAGTGTTAAAGCTGCAGTATGTTCTCCCTCTGTAGTTTCACTCTTGCAGCTGACAGAGCTACTTATTTCAGGTCAGACCCTCGTATCTGGTGTCATTAACCTTCTTTCCTACTCCAGTCTCTTCTGTTGGTAATTTAATCTTCACCATTTACACCTTCTTTTTTGGGGGAGATCAGCTGGAACCAAGATGGGTAGAGGTATCCATCTGTAACAGTGTTGTAGGCTGTAGTACCTTTTGTGTTGCCTGTGCCTTTTTCTCAAGCATTTCTTATCATGGTCTGCTTGTTACTTTAGCCTGGAATGAATTTATTTATAGGCAGTCCTGCATGCTGAAGAGGAGGAGGTAGCTATCCAGGCAATTATTTGAAGAAGTTAGGAAAAACCATCCCTTAGTTTGGTTCAGCTGCACTCCATACAGCAGCCCGCCTTGCTCTCCCTTTCCACTGCCAGCCACGCTATTGTGTTCACTTTGAGCATTCAGCGTTTTCATGAGGAATACTGGCCTGCAAGATGGTTTGATTTTTATCATCAGGCTGGGTTGTCTAGGATCTGGCAGTGCAGTCCAGGAAAGGAAGGGGGGAACTTGTTCCAAGTATAATCACAGTTCTCTTTCCTAGTGCTTGTTCTACTGATTCACTGTAAAAAGCTACCACAAGTTTGTGATGGGGGTGAGCGTGGGGAGTAAACAGGAGGAAATTGAGGGTCTTAAGTTAAAAACACATTTACGTTGGGTAGCACAATGTTTATGCTGAAATACACAAGGTAGCTCTCTCAAGACCGGTGTGAGAAGTAGGACAGTGCAAGTATCTCGGTATGCAGCTCTACTGGAGCTGACTAGCCCTCCTGTGTATCAAACTAAAAAAACTTCTGTTTCTAGAATTGGCTAGCATCTCTAGGTACCTCTACAAATGTCTTTACATTGCCGGTAAGCTGGCTGTGAAAACCTTCAAGGGCAGATGGATACTTAGATTTCTTCCTCCTTTAGAAAAGATTACATGTGTGTATACAGGCCAAGAGAAAAAGAAGTGTCATTCCCGATTGCCTCCCTCCTTTCCGAAGTATGGAGTGCATTGCCTGTCTTCAGACTGAATGGTCTCCAGTACACAATTCCTCTGTTGTAGTCTGCTTTTATTCCACCCCTCCCCAGACAACAGCAACCACTGAGTTCTACAAATAATTAATACTGTACTGTAGATGTCGCTTCAGGGTAGGAAGCATGTAAAAATGCACACAGAGCAATTTTTGCTGCCAGTTGACTTTCAGGGGTTACGGTAATTATTTTTTTCTCTAACATCTTCAGAGGGTTTCTTGATCATCTGAATAACTCCATTCCACTGCAGATAATCAAGTAAGAATTTAATATCTCAATGACTTCAGACACTGCCAAGTAACAGACTAATAACTAGACCTGTTGTCTTTGTTCCATTTCTGGCAGCAAACTAGAAGGACTGCATGAGTTAAGGAGCCGCTCATAAAATGTCTAAATAAAGACACAGTTAGATGTTAAAAGAAGTATGTAAAATTCCTTTAGAAGTATTTAAGTTCACATCCGCTTTCTTTGATAGTTGCCACACTTGGGGAAAGAAAAAAAGAGTACTACAGTTGGATTTAAGGACATCTAGCACAGCAAAATGGCCTTGAGAGATTATGTGAAAATGCCAGAAGCTTGGTAGAATTCTTGACTGACTTGAAGGAAACTGAAATCTGCTATTCTTTTAAGCACAGCTTAGCTTGACATTTTGAACAAAAACTGTATTTTATGAGACAGTCACAAACCCACTGAAGAAATGGGCCGACCATCACACTTCTCCCTATTCTGCAATTAATCTCCAAAAAGAAAGTTTTGTTGAGGTTTTGTGAATTGCTTGTAAGAAATGTGCAGACCCTGAATAAGTTTCCTTGTAGAGGCAATCAATTTACTAGTGTGGTTCTGAGTAACGAAGAGCACTGAAGATTTCTGGGATGTTCATGCTGGAAAACAAGACCACGTTTTCAGGTCTTTCTGAATCACAGGTAACCATGCATTAGATGTTGAGCTCAAAAGTGTCTGGAGGAACATCTGGATGCCTGTGTATTGCAAAAGCCACCTGAATTTTTCTAGTACCCTATACGTTTCCTTTGCTTGCTTAGCACATAAAAAAAAAGCAGCTTACTGTAGTATATCCATTGGCTGGATCCACTCTGTTGCATTATGTTTTCTTGAGTCTGTGCCAGTGCCAGTGTTGGAGGATCCTCTGGAGTATGAGATTACTTTGAGTAAAGTTTTAGCTTGCTGAAGTAGTCACACTGTGGCATTCTCCTCTTTCCTGACCCATCTTCCTTCACATTGTTCTTTGATGGTACGGGCTGTTGTTCTTTTCTGCCCCATGTGCCTCTTCATGGAAACATGCTTACTACTGATTAGAGCAGCTTAATTTACTGCACAGCATTCAGGGTAAGGTGTGATATTTTGGAAGGGGAAACATGGTGTTTGAATACAGTATTTTATAATGTGATACTCTTGCTAGTTTCTGAACCCACCTTTGTAGTTTTGTTTTGTTTTATAAAATATATTTATTATTGAAAAGGGGAGAGAAAGAGTGAGTGTGCACACATCACACATTCTTGCTTTTGGTAGTCCAGTTTGGTCTTTGCTAGATTTATTTTTATTTTCCAGGGACAGGGAAAGTTCACTGACTGCTCTGAGACCTATTTGGTTCATCTAAAAAAAAATTACCCAAGCTAGCAAGGCAAGTGTGTAACCATATCAGAAGCACTCAGAGTTGCCTTCCACAAGATAAGACTCCAAAAGCCTGAATGTTGACCTGAATTGTCTCAAAACTTTGTCAGGCTGCAGAATTCTTCTTGGGAAAATGATAAAAGTTGTTGCATTTCCAGTGTCCATTGCTATTGTGTTACTACTTATAAGTCTGTTCTCCTTATTGCTGCTGGCTATTTTTTTCCTAGAAAAGTTAAAATAAACAGAAGTCAGCCAAACATGGAAATGACATAGTTTTGTTAGCCTAATCTCTTTAAAATCAATAGAAAATTTCATTAGGACCAGGAGTTCACCAATAATTTCTGTAAATAGGGATAAATACTCCTAGAACCCTAGGGGAAAAATACTCTGCAGACGTAACAGTTTTGGTATTTCTGTTTCTTTTTCAAACCAATCTATTTAAAAATGCTCTTTAAAATTTTGATAGCAATAACATTACCTTTCACAAATAACAAAATAATTATAAACCACCTGTATATTAAAAGAGACAGCTAATTTGTACTTGTTTAACAAAGGAAAGCAGAGACATGTTGAAGTGTATGAAATATTGGGTAAATCCCTTTTCTCAGTGTTGAAATAATTCGCAGCTTTGCTTTCAGTGGTAGATTTTCTGTGTGGGTTGAGCTCTCCCTAAGTAATTAATAACTCTTAAGCTGTCTGAATAGTTTCCCTTGAGTTGCATCATATAATGTTTCATATGAAAACAACTTGAGGCCTAATGTAACATGAAACTGTATAGTGCATCTTAATGTGATTTGAGGAAGATGGATGGGAAGGAAATTATTTCTTATTCTAAGTAACAAACAGCTGTTCTCAACTTTTATGTGAAAAGAATTTAAAGTACCCATTTTAGGCAAAGATTGGTAAATTGTTATACTTGGTTATTTCCCTTTCTCCCATTGTTGCAGTCAAGTTAGGCAAAAAAACAAAACTAGAAAGTATAGTAATTTGGTGTAGAAATACTGAGAATAATGTGGAGGGTTTTTTGTATTTGCTGACCTGAGCTTTACTTTTTTATTCATAATGGATCTCAGTTTAAATCCCTTAGCAAACACAGACACTGAAATCTTAACCTTTTTGTGTCAACATAGTCCTAAAGTACCCACCGTAGGAAAGTTGTTTAAACTAACTTCTTGAGCTCTGGTCATCAAATTATTGTAACATTGTCATGTTACAAGTGACATATACCAAGTAATGGTATATGTCAGCTGGATAAGATATGTCTTGCCATAAACTCTAAACATCTCTCACTTCATTCTCAGGAAATGTAAGTTGGCTCATCTTTCTCTTCTTGGAAGATATTCAGCAAGCTGGAGGCTTCATTGATACTTGTAAATACGGAAGTTTATCATATGCTGTAGTGTATTCTCATTCGATATGGAACAATTAGAATTCATAAGATTTAAAAATAGCTGCTGCTTTTCCATTAGTGCTTTTTTTAAAAATAAAACCAAAAGGTAAATAAAGGATTGCCTTACTAAATTTGATATGGGTAACTTGATGCTGCTTTACAAAGATAGAACTAAACCTGTTTATAGCACACTGAATACAGTCAATTCATTCATAATCACTTCTTTTAGCACGGTAGCACTAGAGAGTCAGCTAGCATCTGCATTTCAGAAATTTTCAGAACTTTTGAGGAAGCAAATGAATAACCAAGTATTTTGCCAAAAATCAGTCTATACTTGATCATTACAAACAGTGGGAGGTATGCATGGAACCAGTTGTAAAGTTCATGCAAAATTCCTCTGACTGCTCGTCTAGTAACCTCGTAATATACAGCCTGTGGTGTGTCTGGGCCACAGCACCTGTTCTTAGGAAAAATTATGGCTACGTTTAATGAAGTAAAAGAAAAAGAGGATAATATAACAAAGCCTTTGCAACTCAGAGTGTACTTGTACTTCGATAGAGTGGCACTTA
>NW_009909808.1:0-3535 GCF_000696875.1 Nestor notabilis | reverse complement strand
GAATGTAAGTGTGTATTTATTAACATCCTGGGTGCATCTGCCTGATGGTGTGTAACATTAAGAGATACCTGAATGTATGGATTTGTAACACATGTATGTCTGATCTAAAACCTTCTATTGTTAGGGGTTTTTCTGCTTGTTATCTTTGGTGTCCTCAGTCGGCCGGCTTGTAGGTGTACTGTAATTTATTTATTTTACAGGCCTTCTGTAATCTACAGTACACCTCAATCCAGCAGGCTAGGGTGGTGTAAATTCAAGCCTGTGTATTCAGTCATGTGCTTCAGTTCCTGCTATTGTTTTCAGCAGTTTCCACCAAGGGTATGATTCACTTCTGTGTGAACACTGTGCTCCATTCATCGACTTTCATTTTTTATTATATACTACTGGCACCAGAGGAAAAAAGTCAAACTAAATTCCATCTAAAGTATAATTTAGTCAGACTTCGTGCACCTGATTCTCAGCGCATGAGTCAAATGGCCCACTCTGAAGCACCACCTAACTCCTCATGGCACTTAAAATGAATCATTTCGGGCAACAGATTTCCTCTGGCGTCTGGGCATTAGTTCCAGGGAAGCTCGGAAGCACCATGGCGTAAGCAGCCAGGCATGTAACTCCCACCCAAGTTTCATTGTGACTCAAAGATGTAGAGGGGTGCCTGAACGCTGCCTATGTCCTAAGAGGTGCCTAAACCATTGGCTGTGCTTAAATCACACATAATAAGCTTGGACAGCGCTGAATTCGACACAAACATAGAAGTCATGAGCACTTCCAGTGCGGAAGAGGGAGAAAGGACCTTTTCAATAGCCTTAAAAAGGCTAGACCAGTCATCCAGGGCAGATGTCTGGTTTGGACTGTCCTAAGCTAAGGAAGCTCAACACAAATGGGAGAACTTGACTGATGTCCCACTGCTGAGGGCATTTCTAGGATCAGGAAAATATCAGACTGATGTTTTTTCTCCCAGGTCTGATAATGTCTTTTGGTTCAAACACTTCTGTCCAAAATCACAAGCATGCACTGGTTCAGATGCCAAGGATACCCTTGATTTGGTTGCCTGTTCTTACTTGTAAGTTCTTTCTTGTCATCTTTATAGGTTAATTTTCACCCTTACTAATTGCTATCCATATTTCTGTAATGTTAGGGCTTTCTCGAGACTTCTCATCTGTTTTATGGCTTTTTGGCTGGTACCATGATGTACTACCCTGAGTTAATGTTGTCTGTATTTGTGCTTTATGTCTGTAGACTTTGAGGTGAACTTGGTACATGTTTCCTTCATCCTTATTCTCTCTCCTTTTCGTATTGTTTTTTTTTTTTTCCCTGTGCCATGGAAAGGGTAAATACTCCATGTGGAAGTACTTGTTAAACTTGTGAGGAACTATCTGTTGAGGTGTGGATATACAGAACAACTTGCTTTTGTACTTCTTATTACCACTTAATGCAACTTCTTTACTGCTTTTACCCTGCATATGTTGTCTTGTTAGTTTTCTCATTAATTTTTAAATGTTGGTTGATGTGATCAGTAGAAACAGTATATTAAATATTTGGAGAACTTCTGAACTTCAGATTCAGTATTCTGCAAAATACTGTTTTGGCCTTTCTGGTATACCAGTATAAGGTTTTATGTTCACATTTCTGTTCTGGCTTCCTCTCCCCCCTGCTCCCAAATGTCACTATACATTTATTAACATACATACATACTTTGCCTGTTTCTGAGGAGTTTTTAATTGACATTTGTGGAGTAGAAGATACCACAGTGGTAATACTGAAATTTTGCTATGGTATCTTACTGATCATCTGTACTTAAGTCACTTCAGTGTTAGATGCATGCTTTTTATTCTATAACATTCACTTGAAGCCATTGAGGGAGCAAGAGTGTAGAGGAAATTGTGTATAATAGTAGATGGTATGATAGTTTTCAGACCATTTTATCCCTTCACTTTTTTTCCTTTCAGCATTCACAATCTGGCTGGAAGGGTTGAGTGTTAAGTGTATACTTTAAAGCATCTTTTAATGACTTTTTGGTCACCAAGGAATGTTTGTATACCTACACAATGAGAACTCTCAGAATAAAGATAATGTTTCCGTTATGTCTTTAGTATATGGTAATTGTATACCAAATTTGTGCTGTTTGTTGGCCAGACACTGGAACAAGTTTTCCAGAGGGTTGTGAAATAATCTCCATTCTTGGAGACTTTTAAAACTCAGCTGGGCAAGATTTACAGTGACCTGATAAAATTTTCAGGTTGGTCCCGCTTTGAGCGGGGCATGAGATCCATTGACCTCCAGAGGTACCTTCCTGTTTATTTTGTGAATCTAACTGAATTTATCCTTTGTCCTGTTTTACTTAAATCTTGACTCTTTAGTTGACTTTGCTGAAATCAGTGTAATGCCCTTAGGAATTTATTTGACCTTGGCTGCTTTTCTTATTTCTCCTAATACAGTTTTCTCTATCAGTTAAAAGTAAAAGAAGAACTAGAGAAGGCTAGAGTGAACTCCTGCCTTTTTCCATAATGCTGGCCCATACCATAACTCTTGTCCTGTTTCAATGGTTTGATAAGCAGTTAAGGAAGATAATTTAATATCATGTGCACTCACAGGCATTTTTATTTTTTTTTTTGAGAAAATTCTGAAACACTGAAAATTTTAGGTGAATGCTGTCATTCATTTACATAGTTCTTGAAGTGTCAGGGAGGCTTACAGAAAAAAAAATGGTGGGGGGAAAAAAGCAGTAAGAGCTCCATATTTACTAGAATACCTACTATGTATTCTCTTTGTTTTGCCGACTTAGCACACCAATCATGGCTTCCCCTTCTTTCATTTGATGAGAACTTCTGGTCATTTCCCTTCCACAGTTGTTTGCCCTTTGCCCATTAATGTAAACTCCCCTGTGTCTTCCAATATGGAACTTAGCTGGGAAAGTTAATTGATTTTGGAGAGCTAGTCGGATACTCCCACAGCCAAGGGAGAGATATGCTGTCTAGTTTACAGCTGTAAACATGAGATAGCCTTTCCTTAAATTGTCTGAGATGCTGTAAACCACATGGCTGATCCCATGTCCAGGTAGTTTACTTTTCTGCAGAGATGCACTTGTATATTACTGAAGCCTAATGAAGGTATTTTCTTTATAGATCATAAAACACATTCTTCATTCTGTAATTAAAATACAGAGTAATGTGAAAAGTCCTGCAAAGCCTACCCACCTTTGCCTTGCCTTTTGACATTGAAACATGTTTAGCTGTACACAGAGCATATTGGTCCACTAATGATGTGGGAGAGAAGCCAATTTGGTCCTGGGATAAAACAGGAATCAGCTGTGGGAAATAAGCCAAAAAAGTGTGATTCCCACATAAGGTACTTAAATAGGTGTTAGTCCATAAAGAAGCTCTTTGGCAGGATTTAGAACAGGCTTTTCTACAGAGAAGGCATTTTTCCTGAGATCCTCAGTTAACAAAAGTGCATGTATTTCCAGGAGGGCTGTGGGGTGCTTTCCTCTTTTCTGTCCTTCCCTTCCCCCCTTTTCCCCCCTTTTCCCCCCTTT
>NW_009909807.1:16426-24989 GCF_000696875.1 Nestor notabilis | reverse complement strand
TTTGTTTGTTTGTTTGTTTGTTTTTTAATAAATAGTTAAAATGTAAGTACAGAGTACGTCAGCCTCTTATTAAAAAATGTTTGCACACACTAAACTATACACTCTGTCTCACAGAGCACACAATTCAGTTCAGAATTAGGAGTTTTGAATTTGACTGTAGTCTATGGAAATCTAGTAAATCCAATCTGCCCGCTGAACTGGTGGTGAATCTGCCAGGGCTGCCAGATACAACACAAAATTGACAGGAGAGCTGTGTCTGTCTGGAGCTAGAAGTGGGGAAGCAATGCCCCTGGTCACTGTGATGACACGGAATGCTTGTTAGGTAAATGACAACAAGCCCATACGTAGATACCTAATGCATATACCGTTAAATTTAGGTGTCTTACTCCTTACGAATGCAGAAGCTCTCTTGAGTTGGCTGTGTGGGCTTCTAGATATGGGGGAGATAAAAAAATGGGCCTATACTATATTTACAGTGTATTGAAAATTCTTTAAATATCTGTTTTACTGTGTCTGTTGTATCTAAGATGAATAATAGATGTTGTTAGTTTTCTGAAAAAGATTGCTTCCCATTTTTAGTTAAAATCACTATAAAACACATTTGCTTACCCCTCAGGTGTTTTTAAAATGATGCTGGTTTTCATCTGGTTCCACATAACCCAAGGTCTCTCAAAATAGTTTTGTCGTTGGAGGTCTTATTTGCAGCTAGCAATTAGACAAGCTATAAGGAGCACACCAAAGGCTCCCTCTCTGAGGACATTCAAAACTGGCTGGACGTATTCCAGTGTAACCTCCTCTAGGTGTCCCTGTCTTGACAGCAGGGTTGGACTAGATGATCTCCAGAGGTCTCTTCCAACTCCAATGGTTCTGTGATTCTGTGAAAATTAAGAAATTGGATAATAAACTCATAATTCATCAAAGAAGATAAGTACTTTCCTGAATTATAATAAAGACTTTTTATTTAGATTAAGCATATACTTAAATGCTTTGTAAGCAAGGACTAACCCAATTTATTTTAGGATCACAAAGATACATCCAATGTAAATGTTCAAAAACATGGGTTTCCTGCTACAGATGTCAAGTGTGGATCTTTTCAGCCCATAAGCTAGTTTTCTTCCAAATGTTAATTATATTTTCTTAACAAGTGGAGCTATGAGGTGATATCTTAACTCTGCAAATAAGAGTTTTTATACCAGGTATCTTACATTAAGTAGACACAATAAAATTCTTTTTAGATGCAATTGTAGTTTATTCTTGTAGGTTTGGAATAATAAAGCTTTCTTAGTCCAAAAATAATAATTTAAAATCTCAGTATTTATATGTGGTTTAATTATATAAATTCCTTATGAATAAGATTAGGAGAAGGATGCTAACAACACACCATTTGAAACTAACAATGAGATACTATCCTTTCTAGCTGCAGGGTTAGTGAAGCAAAGTTAATAAATTTAACTATGAAATCAAAAGCTAATAAACCTCTAGGAGTGAAAAGAACTTCTTTCGTAACTGAAAACATGAGATATTTGTGAGCCAGTGGCAATCACAGTACAGAGTTCAGTGAATAAAATAAAGTCCCTAGAAGGCTGAAAATATGAGATATTCAGCATTACGAAAAAAGAGGAGGGAAACAGTTTATAAAGGAGTTGTGTTCAATACAGTGCATAGTCAAATATACAAAAGTGCAATATGCTCAAATACAAATATGTTTAAATAATGGAGGGAAACCACTTTATTTTGAATTATTTATGTAATGTTCTATTTATCAATGTTTTATGACTTTGTAATTCTATTTTCTCCTTACTGTAATTTCTTGCATTTCAGAAGGTATAAAATGGATTTCAGTCTGAAGCACCAGTGAGGGCAGAAATCCTTGTTCCATCTGATCTGTGTTGTAGCTATCTCTAATATAGTCAGCTAGATTTGTTCTTGCTTTGCTCAATGGACATTGTCCCAGAGAACCCACAGTGAAAATACATGATCGATTGGTCTTGCTTTTGGATCAGTTGGGCTAGCTCCTTCCAATACTGAGACACAGTCCATATATTCTATATAGACTACCACCGCGTGGTCTATTTCAGAAAGCCAACAGGGAGATATTTCACCCCAGCTAGGCTCCCTCTGAAAAGTCTGACAGCACCAGACATGAGTATGTGCATGACCATGCACTCATGAGCACACCAGGCACACCATGAGTATCATCTGATCCTACATAGCATGAATCAGGAACAGATCTTCTCAGGCTTTTTACCTCAGAATTTTTCTCTTTTTGTAGCTTAATTTAGAGTTAGAGTACAGACTTGTGAACTTGAAGACAATTGGTTTATAACTGTTTGCTGCACAATCCAGTGTTTTAGTGGTACTTTACTATCCCCAACTGTAAGAATATGGTCTTCACAGTGTTTAATGACAGGATTAGAATTACAGTTTGAAATGTGTAAGGATATATGTATAGAAAACTAAAGACACAGAATGCTAGTATATGGTTGAACTTAGAAGACCATGTCAGTAAGAAACTACTTGATTTTAACTGCAAATATTCTCCATTGTTGTTGGCGACGCACAGTTACCGTCTAAGAGTGAGGAGATGATTAGAGATTAAAACTTAATTTTTGAGGATTACTAGAGGTTTTGTTACATAATTTAGAAGTCCATGACTAGGAGAGGATTGGCAACTACATAAAAGTTTCTACAAGTATTCATGAGATTTGTGCTGTCATACTGAAAGAAACTGGGAAAACAGTTAATGTCAATATAGGGTGTCTACCTTAAAGTAAGTACCCATGACCTGTTCAGTAAACAACACCTTTTGATTTCACTTCAACTTGTTAAGCACAAAGAACTGTTTCAGCCCTGGAACAGTCTGAATCCAAAAAGGTTTTGTTTGGGGTTTTTTTCTCGAAAAAAAAAGAAAGGGGGGGGAGGCAAAAAAACCCTAAACAACCAAATGAGCCACCAAAACAAAACCCACAACAAAAAAAAACCTAGATGAAAACTGATGAATGTTTTCTTGTTCATTAAATCTTTGACCTATTTCCATCCTATACTCACCCTCTTCTGAAAGAAAACACTACTGACAACAAAAGACACAGGAAGGACAACACAGATACACAATTTTTATTTTGAAAAGCATGATTTTATCATACCTGTCCATGCTGACAGAAATGTTACCCATATTTCTTAAAATAAGCTTAAAAGGAATATTGTAAACACTTCCCTTTCCCTTAGACAACTCTGCAGTGATGGTAGGAAGGGATCAAAACATGGAAGAGATGACAACCAAACCAGCCAATACACTTTCTTAAAATAAGACAAGTGCAAATAGTGCAAAAAAATGAATTAGATCATTAACTGTTGTAATAAATAATGGTAGGATATAGATAAAGCATCTCTTTAATATTAGTCTTGACTAGATTAGTTTATTAAGACCTCAGTACAATGCACTAAGTTTCTGCATGCAGGCAAGAAAATAACCTGCAGGACATTATGACTTTCACTCACTACTGTGTTGAACTGTCTTCAAATGCTGCATTCCATTAATTCCTCCTTAAGCTGCCCATCTGCAGTGTCAGCACTTTTCCCGTCAACTCACATGACACTAAAGGCAACGGAATTCACAATGATTTGTTAAATATGTCCTATAAGCAGACATTACTGCACCATCATTGTGCATGTACTCCGCATTACTCATGCAGCATATTTATAAATTACATTGTCATCATGAATCTCTTTCATGCACTTTGTTTGTCCTTGGTATCTTAAAATACAGACTGGTTATCAGTCAAATCTGTAGGAAATATCCTACAAGGTCATTCAGTGCAAAACAGATGTTCACATAATTTATGGTGATAAACATGTGCTTGTGCTTTATTAGACTAAATATTAGGTAATAAATTAAAGGACGTATTATCTTGCAGGGGGTTAATCAACCTGACTATATAGTGTGTAATTTATTTTACTGCTCAAGATTTTAAATGTTTTGGCTTTGGTAAGCTGTTCTCTTAACAGAGACAAAATTAGTGTGGCTACCACAATATTTTATAACTACATTTTAATAAACATATATCTGTAATAAAAGGCAAGTGTTGCAGTAACTATGATTATTCATCACAACATTAACACGAGCAATTTGCTGATGATCTTTCATGTGTAACATCAAAAAAGCAAATCTTCATTGCCATTTCCTATCCTAAGTTTTATGAAAAGTTTCAGACCTACTTCTGAAACTTACAATATAAAATACCCCCATGTTGCAGCACGGTACTACAAAAATTGCATGTGTGCAATTCTGCCATTTCTTTCCTGCTATAAGGTAGCATATGCCAGCTACTGCTGGTCAGTCTGCTTCCACATAGCACAGGGAGAAACCGTGAACTGTGGATACAACTAACCTGGAACAAATACACACACATGTACATGCACACAGTTGCTCAAAATGCTCAACACTCCTTTGTCAATGACTTATATGCGTTGCACCAAACATGTGACAGCAGAAACCACAGCAGCAAATCCTACACTCACCATGCAAGACTTCATATGTCCTTTTAACAGACAAGAGTCCTGTTTCTTAGTTTGTATGTAGAAGTTAAACACTTTCTCTTCACATCTAAATGAAATTAGAATTTGACTTACTGAGTGTAGTGCTCTGGCCAGATTTAGCTAGGATGTAAGAGATTGCTCCAAATAAAAATCACAGTGTAACAGATCTGAAGTCAACACTAAGGTCTTTTGACAAACTCTAAAGAAATGCCTTCATCAGATCTGTCCATTCCTGGTATAACATAAATATTCCTTCAGGAGAATTTGTTCAGTCTTAAGGTTCTAACATGGACCTACACTGTTTGAATGACTCTAAGTATTTAGGTCAAGGAATGAAAACATAAATAATGTATAAAAGGAGATCTCTCAAGATGACTTCTGTCTCTGTAAAGACAGCAGCTCCTGATGAATACTGCAGGGATTTCAAATGCAGCCTTTCTCTCCTTGTTACCCTACCAAAATAAATGGTAATGTTCAACTAAAAAATAAGCTGAAAGTCTTCCTGATTCTTACCACTTTTTCCAAAAAACATGGTACTGTGTTTTATGAAGATAAACCCATGATTTAAATACATCACTCAAGGATTAATCTGCCAAGTGGATTCACAACCTGTGCCTGCTTCCTCTTTCACTTTTTACTGAATACAAATTATACACACAAAAGGACTTTTTTGCTACTGAAAGTTAAGAACACACAAAAAAGGGTTTTTTTTATATTTGTGGGCAGTTTTCTTCCACCCTTTCTACAGGTGTAACAACAATAAGCTGAAATTCTCTCTTTCTGTATATGGAGAATCAAATTCAAGTTGTGATGTACATGGCAACAGAAGTCAAGTTTTATAACTTGTTTCTACCTGTTAGGCAAACCCATCAAAGTCATTCGCTTTAAACATAGAAATCTGGTACAGTTGCCAGATCCTTCTTATAGAATACAAGGTTAGAAAAGTAGAGATGGCAGTGTAAGAAGGACATGCAGACATGTAGATTCTACTTCAGTTTCTGCTTCTCTGCTAAAGAGACACATATCCACTCTCACTCACCTTCAGGAGTTTCTGTATACAGTGCACATCTGTCTTCAGTATTAGGAATAATTTACTTTCACCTCTGTCCTGTCTAAAATACCTAGGAGAATCTTCTCCAGAATTGAAAAACATTTATTTTACATGATGGATTATGACTGGGTATATTCAAAATGGGGTCAAGAAACTAGATAGAATTATACTCACAGACCTGCCAGATTTCATTAATTTTCTATGACTCTCTATTTTACTGACAATTTTGGATCATTTGGAGCAATTTGGGGTACACAAAGTGATTCATAATAATTTTGGAGGCTCCTTTGAGAACTTTGTAATATTATCAGGACTGTTCCTGCTAAAGGCACATTTTAATGTCTCTCATAATTTGTTTCTGTTTTCTAACGATGTGCTGACTAGTTTTCCATTGGGCCCTTTTTTTATTTTTCCCTGCACAAGTGACAGGAAAGATGAAAAATACATAAACAGAATAAAAACGGGTAACTGTCTTAAAAAGATAGTTTAATTTTTATACTACAGAAGTGTACTAAAATCCAGAAACTTTCCTCAGCAATGGCAGGTTAGAAAGTCTTCATATACTACCAGAGATTTTGAGATCCTGAAAGAAAATCTAAAATCTGAAGAGAAACAGTGATTACAAAATAAGGAAAAAAGTCCACCTACCAACTGAAGATCATTATGTGATGCAGACATGTAGAGAAAGACTTGAGGGTGCCGGTTGACAATGTGCACTCACAGCCCTGAAAACCAAAGGTATGCTGTGCTGTATCAAAAGGAGCACCAGCAGGTCAAGGCAGATGATTTTGCCTCTCTACTCTGCTCCCATGAGACCCCACCTGGAGAACTGCATTCAGCTTTGGGGCCCCCAACAGAAGAGAGATGTGGACCTACTCAAGATAGTCCAGAGGAGGGCCATGAAGAAGATCAGAGGGCTGGAACACCTCTCTAACGAAGAGAGACTGAGGCAGTTGGAGTCATTCAGCTTGGACAAGAGGAGGCTCTGGGGACATCTTAAAGCAGCCTTCCAATATGGGGTCTACAACAAACCTAGAAAGAGATTTTTTACAACAGCCTGTAGTGACAGGACAAGGGGCAATGGCTTTAAGCTGACAGATGGGAGATTTAGACTAGATATAGGAAGAAGTTCTTCACTATGAGGGTGGTGAGACACTGAAACAGGTTGCTCAGAGAAGTTGTGGGTGCTTCATCCCTGGCAGTGTTCAAGACCAGGCTAGATGGGCCTTGGGTGACATGGTCTAGTGGAAGGTGTCACTGCTCATGGCAGGGGAGGTGGAGTTAAATGATGTTTAAGATCCCTTCCAACCCAAACCATTCTATGATTCTATAATATTAGTCTAATGATTTTTCACTGTTTTCCATATTTTTCATATTTTCCTGGATTAAATATTCTCTGCAGATGATTATTTTCCTCTTTCTTTTTGAAACCTAACCTAATATTTCCATTATGAAAAAAAAATAAAATTAAAACTAAACCACTAATAAAATGTGGTAAAAAGATTAATACAAATATACAAAGCATTTTTTAAAGCATCCTAAAGCACTGTCTTGAGCGAAGAGCATTTGGGAACAGAACCGTAATAGTAACTGAGAGGCGATCTCATTAATGCATACAAATATCTCAAAGGCAGGTGCCAGAAGGATGGTGCCAGGCTCTTTTCAGTGGCACCCAGCAACAAGACAAGGAGCAATGTCCATGAACTAGAACACAAGAGAACACAAGAGGTTTCACGCAACAAGAGGAATTTCTTTATGTTGAGGGTGGCAGAGCACTGGAACAAGCTGTCCAGGAGGGTTGTGGAGTCTCCCTCTCTGGAGACATGCAAAACCTGCCTGGGCTCATTCCTGCATAACCTCCTTTAGGTGGCCTTGCCTTGGCAGGGCGGGTGGACTAGATGGTCTCCAGAGGTCCTTTCCACTCCTTATGATTATGTGATTCTATGATTCTATTATCAGCTCTCTATTGTTATTTTTCTATATCTAATATGGTGTAATACAAGTTACTACAGGCCCCTGTCCTGGGATCAGCTACGGCAATCATTTTTTCTTCTTCTTAGTAGCTGGTGTAGTGCTGTGTTTTTGACTTTCAGCCTGGGATCAACGCTGGTAACACTGATGTTTTTAGTTGCCACTAAGTAATGTTTACTCCAACCAAGGACTTTCTCAGTCTCATGCTCTGCCAGGGAGGAGGGGAAGCCGGGATGAAGCAGAGACAGGACACCTGACCACGGCAGCCCCCAGTTATTACAAGATATTTTGGGAAGAGATTTAAACAGATTTTTTGCTGAGCTATGGCTGAAGAATATAAACCTTAGCACTCTAAAGCATCATGCTTCTGCTTTGCTCCACTCCTCAGCAGGTCAAATACTCATTATTTCACTTTTTACTCAGAGATATAGGATTAAATCACTAACTCACTGTGTTCAAAGGAACAAAAGCTCAATATGCTAGTTCCTGGTGGCATAGTTTAAGCCCAGATGGTAACTCAGAACCATGAAGCCTCTCGCTCACTTCCCCTTTTCTTCCCCCTGCTCCCAGAGGGATGGGGAGGAGGATCAGAAGAATGTAACTCCCATGGGTTGAAATAAGAACAGTCCAGTAACTAAGGTATAATACAAAACCACCACTGCTACCACCAATTACAATAATGATAAGGTCACCACCTGCTAATCAATACCCAGCCCGACCCGAGTAGTGATCTGAGCCTTCAGGGTAACTCCCCCCAGTTTATAGAGTGGCCATGACATGCTGTGGTATGGAATACCCTTTTGGCTAGTTTGGGCCAGGTGTCCTGTCTCTGCTTCCTCCCTCTGCTCCCTGGCAGAGCATGAGACTGAGAAAGTCTTTGGTCAGAGTAAACATTACTTAACAACAATCAAAAACATCATTGCGTTATCATCACTGTTCCCAGGTAAAAGTCAAAAACACAGCACGCACCAGCTACTAAGAAGGAGAAAAATGACTGCTACTGCT
>NW_009909807.1:11628-16395 GCF_000696875.1 Nestor notabilis | reverse complement strand
CTGAACCCAGGACACCTGGATACTACTAAACTTTGAAAAATGAGAGACATTAATGTAAATGGCCTTTGATGTCAAAGTAAGAAATGTTAGAGTTAAAAAATGTTTACATAACTGATTAATCATATCTCAGTTGAACCAACATGTGGTCAAGGACCAAGACCTGAAGGAAGATACTGTATTCCTCTCTGTTGTTCCACTAAACAGCAGTAATTAAACTATGTGAACTGATTGAAATATCTGTATTACTTACTCTCCATCCTAAAGAAGCTGAGTACCTATTTTCCAAAGCATTATTTCAATTTTTAATTATAACCTATTGCTCTGTTTGGGCAAAGAGCATAAAACAGTGAGCAAACATACTAGAATATTCTGTAATGTTTTTTATTGCTTATAAACACCAGCTGTTGCTGGGAAAATTTCCTTTATATCAAGTGAGATAAAATACTTTAAAAAATACAATCATAAATCCAGACTGTTCCATTTTTTCTTCTTTTTGTAGTAAGCAGAGTGTCCTATGTGATCAAAAGACAAGAATATTGAGGCTATGTAATTTTGCATTATAGTTTGGTGGTAGGGCCCATTTGTCAACTGGCAGTGTTGCTCCTATGGGACTATCTGTGATACGGATTTTACTAATTTAAATCTGTAATTAAATTTGACATTAACAAGTCAGTTACAACTGTCCTGTATCTCTCTTTTGGTTTACTTTTTTTAGGCCTAATGAGGGAACAGATTTCTTTTTTGGAAAATAGAAATATCACCAACATTAGCTGTAGTTCTCAAATGGAACAGATACATATATCCTTTACTGTCCTAAACCCCTCTCAATGTCTGAACATATCAGTACACAACACAATCCAAAATGTATTTGACAGACAACAAATGTGTGAGACAAATTTTGTTGACTTCATACACAAGGGGTTCAGGGCTCTTATGGTGATTTTCAAGAATAAGATTTGTTCTTAAATAATGTTTCATCACAGAATAAAAAGTACATCTATTTTCCTGTGTATAAGAACAGGCAGTGCCATCAAAGAGGCCCAAATTTATTCTCAGAAAAGGAAAAAGAACAATTCTATTTTTCTCTCCAAGAAATAGCTATTTCCATCCTTTGTCTATACAATTCTCTCATGTGTTTTTACCTTACAGATCTCTGTTTTTCTCCTATTTCATTTTTCTTCAAAAAGAGTACACCAGAGGTTTGGAACCCAAAAAGCATAGTTCAAAATACTTCTTTCACAAGACAGGCTAATAAAATGAAGAGATAAAGGCAGTTGACCTGTAACATAAGAATGTTTTCATGATAATTTTTAAGAGTTGTGTTATCATTCATAGGGCAAATTCTACAATTCTAGATGTTTACAGTTAATTAGTGCATAAAAAGTGAAATTTCTACCGATTAAATATAGTCTGTGACAAAGTATTTCTAGGTATATTGGTAGGCATGTCAGATACAAAACCAACACAATGCCTCAATTAGTCCACGCTAGGCTGCAGTCATGCAGTTCTCGGAAAAAGTTAAACTTGTTTAGCAGTAGTCTGGAAATTAATTCAGTTTTCACAGTGTGTGTATACTATGAAAGTATCTCCTTGGATTATCAATGAAGCATTGTAGACCAATATTTTCAGCTACCAATTAAAGATATATTATTTAACAAACTAAAGTTAACATTCAAATAAATAAATTACAAGGCATAATTCCTTCTGAACTTCTCATCACAAAGAAAAAGTTATGTTTTTCAAATAATTCAGTGAATAATTTGCTATTATTGTAGATTGTATAATATTCAAATTACTGCTACAAATAATGGGGTGCAAGTTATTCCTAGGGAGATTCTGACTGGACAAGAGGAAGATTTTTCAGAATGAGAATATTAGCCATTGTAATAATCTCCCCAGGGAAGTGGTGGATTCCCCAATGTTGGTCATTTTTAAGATTCAGCTGTACAGGGTGCTGGGACATCTAGTGTAGACTATGCTTTTGCCAGGACAGGGTGGACCAGATGATCCTTGAGATCCCTTCCAACCTGATATTCTATGATTCTATGAAATAAATTGCATTAATTATGTTTGTTTAAGGTGTTAGCTTTAAGTTCTTACAGTATTGCTTTACTTATGGTATACAGCAGAGAAGATTATTTTATGCCAAGAGGAATATCTGATGAGAATGTCAAGTTTCTATCAATTCCTTGTTTGGAACTCACTAATAATGATCAAACAATATCAAAAGTTGAACCATTGCTTTCTCAGAAGCCTTAGAAGACAATTTTATACGAAATTCTTATATTGCATCATCTGCCGGTACTGATCATTTTACATGAAACTTCTGTTCAAAACGTAGCCAACTATCAAATTATCTCTTTGTGACCTAATCCATGGCCTTCTTTTCTTTTTGGATCACTTGGGTTTTACTCCTCTCCAGTAAAACCCAAAGTTCAAATTTAATCCAAAACCTTGCCTGCAGACATGAGCTCTTTCACTACCACAGCTCCTTAGTTCCTGGCATTAGTTCTTGTTTTAAAAGGAAATAACGGACTAGAGTGGTATTTAGGCCCCTGCCATGTATTCCCATCCAGCTCACATTGAGCAACTAGATCCTCATGTAAATGACCTTTGTTTTCCATTTTCATCTCCTTTTTGTCACATCTCAGAATTCTCTAATGTTCTGGAGCTTTGAGTTTTCCTGTAGGCTTTTCCCAAGATGTAGCTGATAAGCATTGCCAAGGCAATTGACACCCTTTGTTTCAGTCCATGTCAGACATTCTTATTCATTAACTTGTAGGTGGACCTTATTCATTAACTTGTAAGTGGATCTTATTCTAACTTTCTTTTGCCGCTACAGACACAGGTCAATATAACACTCAGACTAGATCCATAAACTAGCACTACTACAAGTGGATTTCATAAAAAGTAGGTGAAGAATTTGTTTAGGCTATCAGGCCCTAATTTTGCCACGTAAACTAGTGTATGAAATAGTCATATCAAAACTGTAGGGCGGAAAAAGTGGTTCTTATAGTAGGATATTATGCTACTTTGTAGGTATAGTTTTCATGAATATGGTAATATTCTTTATATAAGACGACCAGTGCAACTGAGTTTTACCATGAGACTAACTGAAAAGACATTCTACTTTAATATTACTATGCTGCATGCAATATGTAGCACATTCATTTTATGTACAAAAAAGGAATATTTTTCAGAAATGGAATATTTTAGTGAATGTTGTCATCTGAATATCACTGCCAAATCACTGGTATTCTGTTATCTTGTAAGGTCATCACCAGCAAAGCCTACAGACCTGGTTATGCCTGTGAATATTAAGATTCCAAACAATATCTCCAGCCTTGTTTAGCATCTCTTTTATGACATGTTTATTTCTCCAAATCTATTTGCCCTAACCTTTTATGACAGCCTGGATTGAAGCCCTGTACTTGCAGCAAGACCTCTACTGCTGCTGTGGGAATTGATTGGCAGACTATCACATGCAAGGAAGCTGTCACCAATGTGCCACTCAGGACTAAGCCTGACACAGCTGGCCCTGGCCTGGTAGCTGAAAATTATTCAGAATTGAATTGCTGGGCTGGGGGAAAATAATAATTATAGAGACAGTTACTACCACCTTATTCAGATCTGTTTATTAATATCATATGCAGTATCATTATGAATTTTTACCAAGTACCTTGGACTTAAGAGAAAATTCTAATATATAGTGACATCTAATTTTTTGTAGCTGTGGCAAAGTACAGTCTTGAAGATAACACAAAGTGAAGACAACACATTAATGATGGTGAGCAAGTAATATTTCATAACAGCTCTTCAACATTTCTGACATCAAATAATATCTCTAGCTAGTGATACCATCAAGACACAATGCCTCTAAATACCCTTCATAAAGGAGAAAATTGCTTGCATCATTTCACTGATGATATTAAATCTGATTTGTTTGTCAAATATGTGTAAGACCTTCAGCATTTGGCAGCTAATAGTAAGGATTAGCATTCTAGAATGGTTGCTAGAATGGCTGAGAAAACAACAACAACAACAAAACCCCCTTTTGTAATTAGACATCTAAGTGAAAAAGCTTGCTTGGCAGAAATCCAGTGCCTATATATTAATGTAAATAGCCATTACAGCAACTTTCTTTATTACTATTCTCATGAGATCCAACAACACAAATAACAAAGATGTGCCAAATGTTCTCTACTGGGATAGTCTTACAGCAGAAAAATAATGCATGAAATGCCATTGTTCCCACAAAAGCTCTCCTATATATTACAATAAAATGCATTTGCATTTTTCTTTTAAACCATAACAGTCTGTTGTGTCACTATTAATTTTTTCAGTTTGTGATTGATAGTGTGATTCCCTGGATTTAGTAAAGTGCGCCAAACAGAACAGCAACAGAAACATCAGGAGGAGCATGTCCTCTTGGAGAAGGATCAGGAGGGAAGGATAAAGTATAGGTTTACTTTTTTTGAGACACAAAGTTATTTTAAATAACTTACATTGGCACACTTCCAAACATTTCCCAAAACAATTGCTAAATTGTATTTTTAATAATCTTAAGAAAAAGAGGAGGAATACTGAAGTGTCCAAAAGTGCATCTAATTAGCTGATCATGTCCCTGTTCTGAAGGAAATGTTTACAGATAATCTCTGCTCTCAACATTCGAAACCTTACTGCACTAGAAAAAGAAGAACATGACTACGCACCTAGGAGATCTCTGTCTTCATAACTTCTCCCTTCTTTTACCCCTGTAAGAAACTG
>NW_009909807.1:0-11597 GCF_000696875.1 Nestor notabilis | reverse complement strand
GAAAGAGTATCCATGGATTTTTAAGAAGTATCTGTGTTCGGATCAGAACATTTGAAGAAACACCTTGATTTGTCTTTCTCTTTGCTAAACGTTTACAAATAGTTAATGATTTAGAACTACTAATCCTACGTTCTTAAGTGTACTTATTACACTTTCACATAAAATAACAGTAGGAACTCAGTCTTCCGGGACTAATTTTACTTCTTATGCTTTAGAATAGCTAGATGACTATAAATCTATAGCTTTGCTATGTGGATTGCAAAGTCAGGCTTTCTGCTCACCACACACATGTATGCTGGGTAAGATATGAACTGACATCAGGCAGCAATCAGAAAAGACAATTTTGAGGAAAGCATGGAAAAGTATTTTTGGGAAAACATAGAAGGTCCACTATTCCACTTCCCTTATTTTCAGGTATCTTAGCCACCATTTCCCCCATAGAACTGAGAAGGAAAAAGTTCTCTTAGTCTTTTACTATTTATCTTGATACCAAAAAGAAACCAGATTACTGAAATGCTGTCACAATGGGTATTCATTCAAAATGGAGTTTCTAGTTTATCGTCAGAGACAGCTCTGAAAACAAGGAACAGGGTAGGGTTGGGCATCTGGTGAGAACAGAGGGGCAGATGGGGCCGGAATCATCATTAGGAAATTTGGCAAAGATATTTAATTTTGTGTTTATTTGTTTTAAATACCTGAACCAGAATTGTGTAGAAGTGAGCATCTGGAAGGAGACAGATGGGGAAGGGAGAAATGTACAGCTGCCAAAACCTTAGGAAACAATAGAGTAACTTATAGAGAGAGTGTTTGAAATAGGAATTCTGAGGAAAAAAAGTGTGAGGAAAAGTATAATGCAGTGACTCTGTAGAAATACAGAGAGGAGAAATGGGAAGTTTAAGTTTTGTGTTTCATGAATGCGACTTGTGTTGCTTCTGCTATTTAAAATGCGCAAAGCTCAGATTACAAACTGTCCTTTTTGTAAGCAGATAAAATATTACATCTCTACTCACTGCTTAAATCAAAGTGAGTTCTTGAATGGTCAGGAGAATCTCCTAAGTATTAGGATAAAAATATTTTGTACAAATAGCACTTAAGCAAACTTAAAATCATACATGTCAACAGCATAGACAGAGAAGTCTGTAAATTATGTGTTATAGAGAAGTAGTTAAGAGAAGTCTTCTAAATAGGAGACATTTACATTCAGGCAAAGGAATACAAAACCTGTATCCCATATCCCTTGATAATGTTTCAGATAAAGACCTGTTGACTGAAACAGGGAATACTGCCATTTTTCAAACTGGCAGCATTATTATGAAGATTCCTTTGATTTATTTTGATTTTTTTTTTTCTAGAAAATAAAATGATTCACTGGGGGGAAAATGTAATAGTTTTCTGAATATAATCTGGCAGAAAAAAAAAAAAAAAAGCCTTATGCAGAGAAGGCGTAAGGCCGTAATAGTTGCAGCCTTTATTTACCAGGGAATACAATTGTAGCCAATAAACTTAGCTGGCTGAGTTGAGGTAAAAGTAAAGTAACCAAAAGATATTTTTTTAACATCTTCCATAGTGGTTACTCTAATTCCCAGTAGAAGAGAACAGAGCTTCTCTCCAATACAGAGCAACTCAAGCAACACAACCTCAATAACCTGATACAGATGACGAGAGAGTTTGCATGGTAATAGCTTTATGATATATAAACTTGAAAAGAAGGATCCCCTGGGATCATCAGAGCATATATGTAGTCATTCTTGGTTACATTCATAACCCTTATCTGTGTAAATTTATCAGCATTATGTTGGAAAGCAAGAAACAGCTGTTAGGGTACTACATGAGGGTTGCCAGAGCTTCAGTCCTTGCAGTCACAGAAGCCCCAGGAATTGTGCGACTGGGTTTATGTTAAACCAAAAACTAGTCAGTTCAGGCACAGCATCATCTGCCTCTGGTTTCCACTCCCCAAACTGCTGGTATAACTGGAATTTAGTACATCAGCCAAAATATTTTCTTAATAGAACATTTCAAGAAACCTATTTATCTCTAAATACTTATAGGAGAGGCGTAGCTATTGGCATTAGTAGGAATATGAAGCTAACAGTCACAAGAAACATCTTAGCTACTCCATGGCACAGTACATCTGTAGATCAGCATTAAAAATTTATTTAGAAACAAATCCCACATTTTTGAGCAAGTATGTTGCATACTGAGCCATTTTACTATCTGAAAAACATTCAACTGAAACTCACAAATATAAGAAGTTAGAACAGATTCTTATATTTAAAACATAGTTATTTCAGCTTTTCTAGCTTCATATGCTTACAGAACTAAAACTAAGCATAACCTATATGAGAACACTTAATTTTAAATGACTGATGTCATACCTATCCACAGCCTGACACCGATATTCACAGTTGCACTTGATTTTTATGAAGGAATAGATATTCCTAGTCTACTGTAATTGCTGAAGGTAAAACAGTTATGTATGTATCTTTTTTTTTGAATGCTGTCTGCTAGTTTTTTATAATTGTTTAATAACTTATATTACTTCTTACTCTTCCCATAATCTTTAGGTAGGTGATTTTAAGGTCAATGGTTAGTTAGCTAAAACTACTACTTGAAAGTATTTTGTCAGAAAGCCTTTTATCTTACATTGGAATACCATCTCAGCCGAGACATACAAATACCATTTTTATGACTTTTGATGTCAAATTTTTTTTATGGAAGGTAAATTGCAAAAAGTTTCAGTTCTGAAATAGTATGCATATTTATTGAGTCTAAGCATTTTAATGTTTTGTAATTTATTGCTATTCTGACATGAAAGCAACATCTTCTAATGGTGTTGAAAGTACTACATCACATAGCATTCTTTGCATTCTGAGAACAGTTCATGTCAGGATATGCAAGATATATAGAAGAAGTGGAATCATCAGTTCAACTCTTAGAAGAAATATTTACAATGTGGTTTAATATTGATCAGTATTGACGTGTTGGAGTTAAGCATTACAGGACATTTCAACAGATCATTTTGCTTATGTGAACTGACTGGTTGAATGAGCTGGAAATTAATATTTCATTTTTATTTGCTGAATCTAATATTTTTCATAAAAATCAATGGTATTGTAGGGAGGGCAAACATTAAAATATAAGCACTACATTTTTCAGATCTGTTTTCAATGGAAAAAATCTTCAACCTTCAAAAATACCTGTAAAATATTTTTTTATGTGCTTTTTTGGAGAAAAAAATTATAGAATTTTGTACTGATGATCTTTGAGTTCTGAAGCTCTAAGAGTAGATTTTCTTTGCATAGATCCAAATAGAAAAAGCCAGAAGCTGAGACACTAATATGATATTGGGTTGTTTTCTTTTTTTTTTGCAGTTAAAATTTACCTAGCAACCTAAAACGTTGCAATATTTATCGTTAGTCTACATATAGTTACAGCTTCAGAAAATGTTTTTAGGTATCAATTTTGCCACAATTTAAGACCACTTTATTTAAAGAAAGTCTTCATTTACTCTCTTGCTATTTTCTATAAAATAGGTAAATAAAGCCTAAATTGCAATGTGCCATACTAAAAAGAAACTTATTTAGAATTCAATTGAATGCATAATTCTGTAAAAATATATTAGATCTTCTTAAATCAGATCCTACTGAACAAATACAGTTTCCAAATTTCTAATTTACATATGAAGCTTTAACATTACAGATACAGTAACAGAAGTCCAGGGATGTATTAGGCTAGTATTTAAACTACTCACGAGTCCAGATTTCCTATGTCCTTTCATAATTATAGAGGGCATTCAGGTACATCTAAGTATTTTCCTAGGCTAAGATCATGCACTTATCGATGCTGTAGCACAAAGCATGAAGCAAAGGTGATCAAGTAACAGCACAGCCTGGAAGTTCCTTAACAGTTGGGCTGCTAGACACAACCCATGAACTCCAACTCCAAAGGCACAGGCACCAAATTGTATGGACACAATGAAACTGCATTGAGACCTAGTCTGATGTACCTCTGCTCAACTGTTATGCCTTTGGCAGTGTTTCCTCATCCTGCCAGTTCTTGCATCTGCATGGATAGCTATTGTATTCCATGGCAAAGATTAGGACCTACCCTACACAAGGTGTAGTTCGAAAGTTTGAATGCAGTATGGTTAATGTCAGCTATTAAAGCAGAACAATGGGAAAGATCATTTTAGACAGAAATTAAATGCTTTTAAAATTACATACTCTTTCAAGAAAATTTGTTTTAATACCCATTTCCTGTTTTGGTACATGGTCATAAAAATATAGTTTTCTTAAAGTTGGGTCCTTGGCAGTGTACTGGGCTTCACAGGATTTCATAGTATGATTCATAAACTGATTAAAGATATTACCTAAAAGAAAAAAAATGTACATTGCCTTGTTACCTCCTATTGGAAAATGCTTCCTAGATATTTAAATATATCTTTTCAAAATAAGTAAACACTAGGCCTTGTGGAAAAATCTGTATTTTAATAAATAAAACTATTTGCTCAATCAAGTATACATTTGGATTGTGTCCTCCTTTGCAACACTTCTATTTTCTCTTTATCCTCTCCTTCCCCTAATCCACAAACAAATATTTCAAATGCAACTACTGTGACTCCTATTGCTGAACATTTAAATTCAAAATACTTTTCTCATTTATAGGCCTTGGTACTTAATTGCATCATTTCTACTAAAATGCAGCAATACCTAAGACTCTTGGTCAGTGGAAACCATATTTTGCAGGAGAGTTGCCTAAGTGATGCATGCCATGAAGATGTGAGCAAGCTAAGCAAGCCAGAACATAAAAAATAGGGACATGAAATCTTCAGATTACAGTCTTAAGGAGTTATTTTGTCTAATTGCCAGAACAGAAATATTTTACTATATATGCATTTTTACCAACTTTGCCATTCATTGCTGTTTCAAAAAATTAATGTTTCAAAAACTTAATGGTTAATGTAGATGTAATAGGAAGCATGAGACTATTTTAGAACAACTTGCATTAAAAAAAAAGCAAACATTACACATTTATTAATGTTAGAAATTTATCGTGTGAAGTGTAACAAATAGTGTTGGATATCGAAGTTCTTAAAGGGTTCCTGCAAATCATTGTCTCAAAATGACAAACTGAGGTGCCATAACTGGGTTGTTTGGGTTTGTTTTTTATTTTAAAAAGAACAAATGATAATGCTACACAGCTGGGAAAAAAAAAAAGATTAGGGCAAATCAAATACCCTCATTAGTGTCAATGGCTGATTGCACAGAGAAGAAATTACCATGTCTGGACCTAAAAATAAATCGCTGTCTTAAAAAAAAAATAACAAAACCCCAAAACAGAAGACATATTTTGGTGTCTTCAGGGATTTTTCTTGAAGTATCCACCATGCAAATACAGCTTTAAATATCTTTGTTGAAGGAAAGTAATCCTCAAACCAAATTTAATTGTGTATACTTCCTTATGTGAAAAGTTTATGAATAAAATTTGTTTGTAAGTAAAAGGATGTATGCTTTCCAGCTAATAAAAAACTAAATCTTTTAATTAGTGGAAGGAGATGATGGACTGAAATGTAAATATTTTTAGTCTAAACCAACAATTTATAAACATGCAATCCAGCTGGCTGGTTTAGTTTTACTATCCTAGCACATGGACAAAAAAATCCATTAGGTTCATAATGTCTGCTAAAGGGTACAAAAGGAAGAAGATAAGCTTCTGCATGTGGAAATGCTGATGTTACTGATCCAGCTGTAATCATATAGCATGAGGTATACTGAAAGAGATATTCCATGAAAACAAAAACACCTTTAGATTGCTTCTTATAAAGCCATCCCACCTCTATTAAATTTAAACTTCCTTGCATTTGGTTTTTCTGTCTTATGAAGTCCAACATTGACCACAATCATTAAGGCAGGGAGAAAATGGAAATGATGAATAACTGGGAATAATTCAAAGCCTGTTGCCTTACCATATATTGGGTAGAATTTCAAACATGTTTGAAGTTGCCTAACAGTAGAGTGAAATAATACAAAGTCTCCAGAAATCTTTCCCTCTCCCTCTTTATTAGTTAGGATCTTTAATGCAAATAAATATAATACTTTCTATGATTCATTCTACTGTGAAAAGTCTTCATTTCGCAGTGATTCACAGTGTAAAATTATTTAAAAATTTCATAACTGAGAATGGTGAGCATGGTCAAAGACGGTCTGAAAACAATCAGATGTTGTAGGCAGTATGCTCTCTTCTACTGTCTCATAACTCTATGTCTCCTACCTCCAAGCTATGTTTGTTACAGGCATTGAGAAATTTCCTTTCTTGTGCTTCACTGCTGAATCAAAATTGGTTTTATCTGTAGCTGTAATTTTTCTGGGGCTACATACTGGATCTGGGAATTACAGATGGACATAAATTTTAAAATCCTTCAGTATCCCCAAGCACCTAACTGGAGAAGAGCAATAGACAGCACATATGGAAAACATGCTGAATGACCTCATATGAAAGAGTGCAGGCAACAGGCTAACTTCAGACATCAAAGACTATGTAGACAACATTATAGACTGGCAGTTTATCACAAATATAAACCCACATGGAGTGGGGATTGAAGCTCCAGATGATTGAAAAACAATTGCTTACCAAGTAGCACTCTGTGAAATGGTTTGTACACTGTGAAATATGCCTGTTTGTTTTATCTTTTCAATTGCCAAGGAAAAAAATTTTTTTTTTTTTTGACCAGAACACACTGATCCATAAATACTTTTTTAAACCCCAAGAAGCAGTTGTTTCCTCCTTCTCAATCAAACAAGTAATTTAGCAGCTCAGCCATTGCTCTACAAAAAGAATTCTCTCCCTACCCATTCTCGTAGGGGCTTTGAATACAGTACATTTTGTGGTTACCATTAAAACGTCAGCATAAACCCCCAGCAGCTGCTTGAGCCATGACACATATATCTGCCAAAAATTCAGAAAGTGATACAAATAGATCATACAAATATTTTTTTTTTTGTGAGATGTGCTTAAAAAATGGTGATTTTTTTTTATTTTTTAGATGACAGTTGATGCATTTTTTAGTTCAGGTAGTGGAACATGCCAATATTTTAGAGTAATAATATTTTATGTCAGAGTATATATTTTACAGTTACATATTTTTTCTACCTAATTTTCTATTTTAATAATGAAATAGGTATTCTTGATAGTACTTAATTTCTTCCTTTGTCATATTACAGTTTCACTTTTCTCTCTGTCTCTCATACAGATTTTCTCGATTACTTCAACTATTGTCACTTGCATATAAAAGACACTGAAAACAATTTAACTTAACAGGATATTTGTATGTTCTGAATATAAACTATTCTTTATGGGTGATACAGTAAGTTCATAGGATGAATCATAGAAAAAAAAAGGCGACCCAAATGTGTTAAATATTTATTTTTTTTTAAATGTCCTCAAAAAACATGTTCCACATGAAACACAATAGCTTCCTCTGCCTTCCATATGCTATTAACTTTTGTGTGGGCATATGTATAATTTTACAGATTTGTACAGGAGATTTGAAGAACAGGTCAAGGTGACAGCAACTCTGTTATATAATTTCCTCTAACCTATATAAAAATAAACTCCTGAGCTTTTATCACAAATAATAATAATAAAAAATAATCAGAAAGAAATTGCTTTTTGCATGCACATTTAACGTGAAGTGTTAGACTTAAAGCATAAAGATACAAAAATTTTCTTGTGAAAGCACCAAGCGATTTAAACCATGATAACTTGTCTCAGGAAACTTATAACACAACTTTTTCTCAGGTATAGGTCTCTCCCTCTCCCTCTCGCATTGACTGAGCGACCTGCCAAAACAAAAAGGATAAGGAGAAATAAATCACAGAAACATAGAATGGTTTGGGTTGGAAGGCACTTTTAAAGATTATCTAGTTCCAAACCCCTCCGCCATGAGTAGGGACACCTTCAGCTAGACTGGGTTGCTCAAAGCCCCATCCAACCTGACCTTGAACACTCCCAGGGACACAGTACACACAGCTTCTCTGGGCAATGTGCTACAATGTCTCACCACTCTCATCATGAAAACTTTCTTCCTTATATGCAGTGTAAATTTATGCTCTTTAAAACTATTTCCCTTCACACTGTTACTAGATGCTCTGGTAAAAAGTCTTTCTCCGTCTTTTGTGTAAGTCCCCTTTATACAGTGAAAGGCGACAATAATGTCTCTTGAGCCTTCTCTTCTCCAGCTGACCCTTAGCTTCCTAATCCCATCCCCACACATCTAAGCAGCGTTCCTATATAATTCCTAAGGTGCACATCCCTGGTTCCACTGGTTGTGCTTTTTTTTCTTATACTTTACTTTGACCAGGGGGTCCTTACTAAGCCATGCTCCCTTGCCCTAATTGTTACACATGGGAATTGAAGACTCTTGTGCCCTAAGAAAAATGTCCTTAAAGAACTGCCAGCTCTGTTCAGCTCCTTTGTCCCCACGGGCAGTTTCCCAGGGGGGTCTCATCCACTAATTCATGAAACTGAAAGTTGGCTCTCCTAAAATTAAGCATCCTGACTCTACTGGATGCTGGAGAGGCTTTTCATCAGGGACTATAGTGATAGAAGAAGGGGTAATGGGTTCAAACTAAAACAGGGGAAGTTCAGGCGGGATGTAAGGAAGAAGTTCTTTACTGTGAGGGTCGTGAGACACTGGAACAGGTTGCCCGAAGTGGTAAATGCTCCATCCCTGGCAGTCGAGGCTGGACAGAGCCTTGTGTGACATGGTCTAGTGTGAGGCATCGCTGCCTGTGGCAGGGGGATTGGAACTAGGTGATCTTAAGGTCCTTTCGAACCCTAACTATTCTATGATTCTACTCTTCACCTGGCCCATATTCCTCAAGATTGTGAATTCCACCAGAGCATCATCACTGCAGCCAAAGTTGCCACCAACCTTGACATCCCTAATTCGTTATTCATTGTTGGTGAGCAACAGGTCTAGTAACACTCCTCTGTTCAGGCTGTCTATCACCTGGATTAAAAAATTATCCATGACTCTCTCCAAGAGTGCTCTTTGTGCCACTTTTTTAGCAGATAACAAGGTGATTAAAGTCCCCCAGGAGGATCAGAGCTTGTAAACGTTTTATTTCCTGTAGTAAGAATGCTTTGTCAACATCCTCCTCTTGGTCAGGTAGCCTGTAATAAACACAAACCACAGAGTTTTCTTTATTGGCTTGACCCCTAATTTTTACCCATAACCTCTCAACCTGTTCATCGCTGTTTTTCAAAGACAGCTCTGTGCAGTCAATCCATTCTTTTACATAGAGGGCAACTTCCCCACCTCTCCTTCCTTTCCTGTACCTTTCTGAACAGTTTGCAATATTCTAATAATACATTTCACCCCACTGTGTTTTAAATCATAACTTTTTAGCTGCATAATATATTCCAGCTCTTCCTGCTTGTCATCCATGCTGCAGGCATTGGTATAGAGGCACTTCAGCTGGGCTATTGACTGTGTCACCTTTTTGTAAGAACGTGGTCTAATTCCTTTGAAGCATTTCACAGGTGTTTCCCTGTTGGTTCCTAATACATTAGCGCCTCTGGCTCTTCTAAAAAGATCTTGACATACAAGATGTTAATTGGCACTGATTCCTTAAGAAAGAAGTAAAGGATCTCACCAGTGTTTGAGAAGATTTGTCATTTACGGTTTTGTGTAATGGTATGGAAGGCTTTATGTATTACCAGTAACTCAAACAAGTATAAAATTATCTTTTATCCTTACACTATATGTCTACATAAATCTTAAATATAAATAAATAAACATACAATATATAGTGACTCCAGATGCTTGCATTTCTTTGTAATTGGAAACTTAAAGCAGCAATTTTAAAAATAATAATAATAATACAAATTAAAAAAAAAAAAACAACACTTGTTGGATCATGTGGTTTGGGATTGAAAGATCCATTCGAAATGTTCAAATGCTTATTCTTCCTCTCTATGAAAAAACAAGAAAAGGAATGGAGGACATTTACATGACTTTTAGTAATTCCACTACAAATTTTTATATGACACTGGAATTAATCATATTGTCTAAGCTGATTTATCCTCTCAATTTTGAAATGCACAGCTCTGCAAATGTGATTTCTTTTAAATACAGCACTTGAAAGGAAAAATATTTACTTACATTTTTTGTAAAAACTGTACAAGTAGAAAGATTAACAATGAAATGTGCATAAGCACTAACACATTCTCCCAGCATGTTGTATTAGTAATTTTTTTATGTCTTATTGAAAGAACATTTGACCCAGACTTAAACTCATACCTATCGAAAGTGATGATATATTGCAACAACCTGGAAGCATACTGTGGAAAAGCTCAAAAGCAGAAGGAGAAAGCCAGCCCTACTTTTTTTTACTTTCTGACACGACAGAACTAAGGAAAGATTTTTCTGCTAAAGCTTAGAGGAAGAAAAATAAGTTTTTGAAGCTGAAAAATGAAGCAAAAGCTGAACTTTTACCTCCCACAATCTGAAAAAGAGTGAGAAAAGACCTGTGAAGGTTCATAAATTGTGTCTTAAAGCAAGTTTCTCTTCAAATATTTGTCAGCTACAACAGAAAAATAATTTTCATAACAAATGAAATTTGGTGAACCAGACAGCTGTAGGCATGCGATGATGTTCATCACAAACTACTCAGTTACCATGCTAGCACCTTAGAATCTAATTCTTTCTTCCGGAGTGTCTCATTTAATTTTAGGTTTTAATAAGATCATGGTAAGAAAAGCATCCATCTCTAAAAGGCTAAAGAAACATTTTTAAAAATCTGCCTAGAAATGTCAAGTGTTTTTGTTTCCTTCATGTATCCGGCCCTCTGGTACACAGAAAATAAAACTGGATTAAAAAGAAAAGGGAGCTCGTGGAATGATACGAGTTAGAAAATGGAAGGTCCAATTGATGAGAAAAAAAATATTGGATGATGATGATAATTATGATGGTGATGATGATAATAAAAATAACAACAATGAAGAGTACTTTGTAGAAAAGTAAAAAGGGAAGGAAGAATAAAAAAAAATTAAAAAACAAGATGGATAAAAAAAACCCCACAAAAAATAGTCCTAGAAAATGAGAAGAGACCAAAGAAAACTGACAGTTCCGTGAAATTATAAAACATATTAAGTTCTTAATATACGCAGATGAGAAACTTTAGGCAATTAGCATAGAATTGTATCTCTCAAGATTTTATACATATGGCTTCCAGATTTTAGCCATGGACTTTAGCAATATGCATCGAAAGTAGTTCGAAACTGTAACTTGATGTCAACTTGATTCGACACTGTCCCACACAACCTCCTTGTTTCTAAATTGGAGAGACATCAATTTGATGGATGGACCACTCAGTGGATAAAAAACTGGCTGGATGGCCGCACACAGAGAGTTGTGGTCAACAGCTCAATGCCCACTTGGAGACCAGTAACGAGTGGTGTCCCTCTGGGATCGGTGTTGGGACCTATGTTGTTCAATATCTTTGTCGGTGACATGGACAATGGAAGTGAGTGCGCCCCCAGCAAGTTTACCAATGACAGTAAGCTGTGGCTCGGTTGATACGCTGGAGGGAAGG